>NC_044985.1:120277892-120460075 GCF_008728515.1 Papio anubis
GCCAATGACTTGTGACCCCTTTGTAGTCTTTGCCCTTGGTCACCTTGAAGACGTCAATCATCTCATCCTGCCCAAACACTTGGTTCACAGGTACCTGCTACTCTAGCCTCTCCTGGTCCCAGTCCAGCTTCTTGGCCACGGTGCCTCTGTTCACCTGGATCTCCATCAGCGGGGCCTTCTTCTAGCGCAGAGGAAGCAGGTGCATATGGGTGTGCGCAGTGATGTGGATGACTTGGCAGTACTTCTTCATGCTGCCGAAGTCTTGCTCCAGCTGCTTCTTGCTATCCTTATTCTGCCATTTCTTGCAGTAATTGGTAAAGGCCTTCTTCTTAGATTTATGTCAGTTCTTAGAGAAGTGCTTTTTGCACTCATTGCTGATGTGCTTAGCAAAGATGGTCTTGGAGGTCAGTAGGCCTTGAGGCTTGAGGGGTTTCCACGTAGCCCACAATGCCCACAGTCACCATGGCGGTATCTCCACAATGGTCACAGCCTCTACCACCTCCTTCTTGTTCACGTTGGATCCTAGCCTGTTGACTTCTTGCACGACGTGGGTCATGCCAGCCTTGTATCCCAGGAAGGCTGCGAGATGGACCCGCTTGGAAGGGTCATCCTTAGGGAAGCTCTTCGCCTTCCCACGATGCTTCCTGTGCACTTCCGAGGCAGGAAGCCGAGGGACCCATGTCTGGGAGTGGAAAACTTCCTGTGAGACATCACTCCATCAAATTTCGCTGGTAGAGCCTAATTTTTTTTTCTTTTTTTGAGACAAGAATCTCCCTCTATTGCCCAGGCTAGAGTGCGGTGGTGCAATCATAGCTCACTGCAACCTTGACCTCCCAGGCTCAGGAGATCCTCCTGCCTCAGCTGCCTAAGTAGCTGGGACCACAGACACACGCCATCATGCCTGTCTAATTTTATTAAAAATTGTTTGTAGGGATGGGGGTCTCCCTATGTTGCCCAGGCTGGTCTCGAACTTCTGGATTCAAGTGATCCTTCTGTCATGGCCTCCCAAAGTGCTGGATTATAGGCATGAGCCACTGCGCCCAGCCAGTTCTCACTTCTTATGGCAGAGGGACTCAGGAGGCAGAAGGAAAACCTTCCTTTTATCCTTCCAGAAATTCCCAGTTGGAAGACTATATAGGAAGTTCACGGTGCTGGATTTCTTCCTGGCTTCCATGCTGTTCCCATCCCCCAGTTGGTTTTACCTCTTCCTCCTGCCTCAATATGTGGCTGTATTCCGGATTCTCCAGCCTCCATTCACACGAATTTTCCTACACCTCATCCATGCCCCACTTTCAACTAGAGTTTTCCTGAGCAGGGATATGTCCTGATCCACACCACTGGTCTTTATCTCTCCTGAGTCTGTCCTGAACTTCCAGCTGTGGAACCATAGACAATGGTTTGACTCAACAGCTCTAAAGCCAGCCCCGGTCCGTCTGCCCTCAATCTTCCCTCTGTTCCAATCAAGACACCTGGAGTTCACTTCAACTCCTTGGTCTCCTCCTGTTTCTTCCACACCCCATCAGTCATGCCAGTCATCCTTTCTGGTATCTCTTGCATCCTTCACGATGTCTGTTGCATTTGTTTCATCTTTTTATACCCAGTACTTTCACTCCAGGGCAGATCTTCATCTGAGCATTTATTCATCTCTTCAGAAATAATTACTGCATAGCTCTTGAGTTCCAAGCGCTGTGAGAGATGCCGATCAGAGTTTTGGGTCACTCGAGCTGCTGCAGGGGAACAGGCTGTAGAATGGCAGGAGAGGAGGTGGGGGCATTGGCTGGGAGGCTGGTGCAGTTGCAGCCTGAGAGGCAATGATGGCTCTTGGTCAGGTGGTTGCCATGGAGATGGGGAGATGTGGGCAGACTTGGGCTATAAGCATAGGCTCCTGAAAGAGTCTCCTGCCATTCCATATCCCCCATGAAGCCTCCCCTGCCACTCTGGTGTCTAAGATCATCACCCTCCTTTGAGTATGCAGTGCCTCCATTGGCCCTTTGCCTGTGTAACCAAATATGTCCTTTCTCTAAGCAGTGATCTTTGAGCTTTTTATAAAAGGGACCTCTTGAAAACATGAAGAAAGCCCACACACCTTTTCCCCAGGAGAACGTTCCTTCCCATGAAAGTTTACATAAAATTGCAGGATGTTTAACCATGGGGCCCCTGTTCCCTAGGCTAAGGACTCTATTATCTCTATTGCCCATAAGCCAACCCCTCACTTCTTTCCATCTTCTTCTCTTATTGTATTTCAGTGGACACAGAAGATGCTCCAGACATACACTTCCACGATGGCGCCCTCATTCCTGATAATTTCCTTTGGAAATACATGATATTCACTTGTCCATTTTTGTAAAGTCATGCAAAATTTGGTTTGAAATGTTCTAAAATAACCTAAGAATGTGGTTGGCTTAATCGTTCAATGTGGAGCACCTCTCTGGGCCAAGGGATTGGAGAGGAGGAGCTGTGGTCAGAGTTAGGTCTGCTGGCACTGCAGATAAACAAATGCTTTCATTGTGAATTGTGCTCTGTAAAGGTCCAAGGGTCTTTCCAGAAGAATTTAGCACTAAGTTAAATCATTTTGAGGCTGCAGTGAATTTAGAGAAGACTCATTAATGTTCATGTGATCATGTGACAGGTCAATACCACTTTAAATCGTTTCAAATGGTCTAACCCGTGGCTTGAAAAATAACAGAGGAAAGAGTTGTAAGGATGATTGCATAGTGCTCTGTTACTGTTACTTTTGTTTCTAAAGCCAAAGTGAGGTCCACACAACTGTGAGACAAAGGCGATTACTTTGGTATTGAAGGCACTTTTGCAGGACGGCTATCAGTTTGCAGAAAATGTCCTCCTCTTGGCACTAGCCTTGTCTTCTGTTAAAGTGCTTTCCACAGAGCAGTCCTTAACTGCAGTCCACAACAATTTGGATTTAAAACTGAGGACTCAAAAGAAAGACTTTTTTGTTTTGAGAGTTCTGTATATATTCTAGGTGCTAATCCTTTGTCAGATAGATAGTTTGCAAATATTTTCTCCCATCTATAGCTTTTTTTTTTCATCCTCTTCACTGGATCTTTCACAAAGCAACAGTTTCTGATTTTGATGTGGCCCAATTTATAAATTTTTCCTTTTATGGATCCTGCTTTTGGTGTCCAGTCTAAGACCTCTTTGCCTAGCTCTAGATTCTGAGGATGTTTTTCCTATGTTTTTAATCTCAAAGCTTCATAGTTTTATGTTTAAGTCCATGACCCATTTTGAATTAATACTTGTGTAAGGTGTGAAGTTTACCTAGAGATTCATTTTCTTGCCTATGAATGACAGACTAATTTTTAGAACCTGATATTTGAATGTATTTATTGTGCTTCTTTTTTTGTTTTCAGTACAGATGGGGTCTCATTGTGTTGCCCAGGCTGGGTGCCAACTCCTGGCCTCAAGTGATCTTCCTGACCAAGCCTCCCAAAGTGCTGGGATTACAGGTGCGAGCCACTGGGCAGGACTACTGTGCTTTTGTGTTTTCTCTTCCACTAGCCCCGAGCTGAAGACGAACATCCCAGACTGTTCTGTTTTCTTCTGTCTTTCAGCATCTCAGTATGGAGGGGCTCCGATGGATCCAAATGAGGAAATGAAAACATTCATCTTTTAAACATTAAACTGTTTCTCCAAGTTTCTTGATGAAAAGATCAAATGCATGCAAGATTACTAATAACAAGATGTTTATTCTAAAATGGTCTTGTGTACAATTACAGAGATCCACCATGACAACCCTGCTCTTTCCCACTCCACTAGCCCTGCATTAAATCGGAAATTCACACAGAAACACTGATTCATTGTGAAATTCAACCGAAACGTTCAGCAGTTCTCATGACTTTTTTGCACTTATAATAGATTTTTTCATATTTATGTTAATTTGTAACTATTTCATGGACTTGCAAAGCTTTTAGCTCTCTACCTGTGTGATATTTAGAAAATAACTTATTTTCCATTTAAAGAGGTTAGTTGAAATATTCAGATAATCCTATCAGTTTTTAAATATAAGGTCTTTTCCAAGTTTTCTGATTATGCATCTAGAACTGGCAATTGATATGTGGTCTTATCAAAATACTGAAAGAACAATCATGCAGCTGGGCCCTGCGAGGGCTGGGATAAGCCAGCAACCAGACATGTTAGACAGAACTGCTTTCCTCTGTCTTCTCCCGTGCCCTCTAACCACGAGGAATTAGAGTGTCTTTTGCTCTAGGTCAAAATGTCAATTCTCACAAAAGGATTTGAATAACTGGTCTCAGGAATGGTTTGAGGTTCTCTAGGGTTGACACCAGAGTAAGACTTTTAAAAAGTCTCTGGAAAAGGTAATGTGATCTCTAAGAAGTATAGCAGCATAACTTAAATATATCAATGTTTATTAGAGATGACCCTTTCTTCTTTTAATAATCACATTGTCACTATGCAGACCTGCATTTTTCATGAAAAATTTCATTTCTGATTCTGAAGGCGTTTCCCCTTCATTTGCAAGCATTTCATAAATGCTGATGTTCTCAAACTTTGCTTTTTGTTCAAAACTGTTCATCGTTAAGTGACTCTTTAATAGCTAGTTAATAAAATACTTTCACCCAACAAAGACCAGATTGTGTAGCTGGTAATTTCAGATTTATACGGAACAAGCTTCACTAACAGCGAATTTTTAATTTGCAAGTATAAAACTCCCTCGTGCATATTTAGAGGAAGAGATTCTTAGAATAAAATTGGAATGCTTCCAATTCTCTTTATTCTTAGGCACTTCTTCAAAATTATCTTGTAGAGTAAGTGTATGATTTTTTAAATTAACTGTATTCAGGGGGCTTTTATTTTTTTTCCAGAACAAGCTAGAACTTCTGGGGTACAGACAGAACAATAGGGCCCTAGGCGGTCTCCCAGATCGGGTTCCCTGGAAACACTCAGATGGAGATGGATGTAGGTGGTCTACTGGGAACACCAGCCAGAAAGAAGAGAGGGAGGGAAGCAGCCCTGGGCAGAGGGAGAAGCTAAGTTGTGATGCAATTGCAAGAGAGCTGTCAGCTGATCCCAGAGGGAACAGCAGAAGCTGGGAGAACCCTCGGAGTTGTCCAGGCAAGGAGAGGGGCTGGGTTTTGGTACTATCACGTGACTATCCTTGGATGCAGGCTGCCCCAGAAGGGGTGTAACCTTGCTTGCAGTGGCACCCTTAGACTGTAGCAATTCCTGGGGTGGGATTTAGCTGTGAGTGTCAGCACTGGCATGTGGGGAGCCAGGTGCTTGAGTGCCTTGGTCCCGAAAGGGGTATCCGAGGGGCCCAACTCAGCGTCTACTGCCAGTGAATTGGGTTGGGCCCCAAATGAGCAGTAAGGGGTCTCTTTTCTTTTGTTCATTCAGTGAACATCAGTGGAACGTGGTTAAAGAAAGGGATGAAGACAAATGGAGGCAGACGGAAGATCCACTGTGGGTCACAGTGCAGGAGCCAAGCATGTGAAATGAACGACTGCCTTCAGCCGGCCAGCCGCAGTCATGCCCAGCGCTTTGAACACATGGTTGGCTTTTATTTATTTATTTACTTTTAAATTTATATATATATATTTTGAGAGAAAGTCTTACTCTATCACTCAGGCTGGAGTGCAGTGGCACTTTATTGGCTCACTGCAACCTCTGCCTCCTAGGTTCAAGCGATTCTCCTGCCTCAGCCTCCTGAGTAGCTGGGATTACAGGCACCTGCCACCACGCCTGGCTAATTTTTGTATTTTTGTAGAGACGGGGTTTCACCATGTTGGTCAAGCTGGTCTTGAACTCCTGACCTCAGGTGATCTACCCAACTTGGCCTCCCAAAGTGCTGGGATTACAGGTATGTATTTTTAGTAGAGATGGGGTTTCACCATGTAGGCCAAGCTGGTCTCGAACTCCTGACCTCAGGTGATCCGCCTGCCTTGGCCTCCCAAAGTGCTGGGATTACAGGTGTGAGCAACTATGCCTGGCCAAAATGTTGGCTTTTGTTACCATTGCCTATACTGTGAGTTTATGCCAGATTTGGGTGCTGTGATTTTATGTTTACCATTACCCTTTCTCCCTTGCTCGTAACTTCTGACTCAGCTCAAGTAGCTCGTCCTACTTGACTGCACAGGCTGTCCCTTTTCTCTCCCACTGTGACCTGGCACCAGGGTTCCCAGACACGGTCTGCCAGACCCTCGGAGCTGCTCCTCCCACGCAGAAGCTCGCGAGTCTGCGTGCTGGTCAGAACCATCCTTGGAACATGAGGAGCATGACTGTGGCTGTCTGAGCCAGAGCTGGGTCACATAACCTCTACCGATCCACTCTGGAGAGCTGATGCAGATTGGAGTAACAGCGGGATCATGATTTTTTTTTTTTTAAAATATTAAGTTCTGGGATACATGTGCAGAACGTGCAGGCTTGTCACATAGGTTGTTGCACCTATCAACCCATCATCTAGGTTTAAAGCCTTGAGTGCATTACATATTTGTCCTAAAGCTCTCCCTCCCGTTGCCCCCTACTCCCCAACAGGCCCTGGTGTGTGATGTTCCCCTCTCTGTGCCCATGTGTTCTCATTGTTCAACTCCCACTTATGAGTGAGAACATGCAGTGTTTGGTTTTCTGTTCCTGTGTTAGTTTGCTGAGGATGATAGTTTTCAGCTTAATCCATGTCCCTGCAAAGCACATGAACTCATTCACTTTATGGCTGCATAGTATTCCATGGTGTATATGTGCCACATTTCTTTATCCAGTCTATCATTGATGGGCATTTGGGTTCGTTCCAAGTCTTGCTATTGTGAATAGTGCTGCAATAAACATACGTGTGCATGTGTCTTTATAGAATGATTTATAATCCTTTGGGTATATACCCAGTAATGGGATTGCTGGGTCAAATGGTATTTCTGGTTCTAGGTCCTTGAGGAATCGCCATACTGTCTTCTACAATGGTTGAACTAATTTACACTCTCATCAACAGTGTAAAAGTGTTTCTATTTCTCCACAGCCTTGCCAGCATCTGTTGTTTCCAGACTTTAATCATCACCATTCTAATTGGTGTGAGATAGTATCGCATTGTGGTTTTGATTTGCATTTCTCTAATGACCAGTGATAACGAGCTTCTTTTCATACGTTTCTTGGCTGCATAAATGTCTTTAAGGATCCACTCTTCAAGCTGATTCTGATTGGATTTTGGTCAGCCGTGAAGTGGTGTCTGACTGCAACATAGTCTACTTCAAACAGTTATGTTTTAGGATGAGACCATCTTCAAGCCTGAGATCCGTTTCCCATAGAAAGAGTTTCTGCTGAGAACACATGAGCCCTGAGAGTGCACTTCTCCTGCAGGCTTCACCATGAAGACCCCCCCAGTTATTGGCAAGTTCATCCCACCTCCACTTCCAAACCCCCTACACGAGGCAAGGACGGGCCCAATATGACACTGTGTGAACTCTGATTTCCTTTAGTAACAAATACTTCCGTTAAAATATATCCAGATGTCAGTGCTAGATGATAAATGTGAATGAACACATTTTGGTTAAATTAGTATGTTATTTTGACTTTCCAGTGGTTTGTTAAGTATTTTTACTTCTCTCTACCACTGAGGAAAGAAAAGTGGGATAATTTATTCTGAGGAAGGAAAACTTAAAGCTATCACATATGTGAGTCAACATGTGAGGTATCTGAGTGTTGAAACCACGATTGATCCTAATTGATACTTACAAGTTATAGAAAATGTGGCAATGGATTGCTGATCAATATTTAAAAATTGAAAACCTGTTGGTAGATAACATGGTTTCTCCAGGAAACAAATGGCTGCAATCCCAACAGATTTGGAAATATCTCATTGACCCAAAGCAAAAAAGTCACTAAAAAGAAAATGAAATCAAATTTCTAAAATTTATACAAATATTTTACCTTATTTTTTTCCTTGGTTCCTTTCTTTTGTCTTTTGGTTTTCTTAGGTTGTTTTTCCTTTTTCTTCTTTTTCTTCTTTTCGTTTTTTTCTTCTTCTTCTTGGTTTGCAATGATATCCTCAATAACCTAGTGAAAACCAAAATAATCATAGCATTTTCACAGATCCCTATCGAGAGGAGGACTGTTTTTCCTGTCTGGAAGGAAGTATTTGTGCTGGTCAGTATCTCCTCTCTGCCTGGCCCTGGACCCTGCAGGCCGACCCCTTGTGGGGTATGGTGGGGGTCCTGCCTGCCATCTACCCTTAGCTGGATTCGTGAGTAGGGGGCAGCAACCTCAGTGTAGATGGAGAGAGAGTCTGGACATTTCGGAGCCCAATTCCTTCCCTAATTCCACCCGCTCCAGCTCTTGGAGGTTCCACAAACTCTAGGGGAGGCCACAGCTTCCTCAACGTCTCAGCAACCGCTGGATGTGCCAGCCCTGCCCACAACTCATCAAAATCCAGGGGGAGGATGCCACTGTTTCCTGCCAGGCTCTGATGGCAACAGCCACTCTTGCAATAACTTCCATTTTCATGAGTTGGTTTCTTTCACCAGTGATTTAATTGATATTCCCTACAGTGACAAAAGACCTTTTATCCTCCTAAATTATAAAATATTTGTTAAAAAGCATCCAGTTCACATAGGATTAGCACCACTGCAGAACTATTATACATTTGTTTAAAAAAAACATATAATTCAGTTCAATACAACAGTGTTCACTGAGCACTCACTGCCACAGAGAGCTGTGAATTCCAGGAGATATAAAGGTGACAATGACAGGACACGCTTCCTGTTTGGCCCCCGGGGCTCTGCTCATCACTCGTCATGTGGCCAAGACAAGCTGCATAAGCTCTCTGAGACTCAGTATCCTCAGCTCTAAAATGGAGCCAGCATCTCCGTACATAGCACTTAGGATCCACCGGGCATGCTTCTGAGAGTCTCCCGGAGACAGACTCCTTCGCTGCTACACCAGACGCACGGGGATTGCTGTTGTTGCCCCGTTTTATGGATGAGAGAACTGGGGCACACAGAGTGCAGTATCCCAGCCAGGGACACACAGCTAGTGAGTAGCTGAGCTGGGATTCAGGTGGCACTAACCAGGGTGAATTTCATAACGCAGGGAGAAAAGAGGCACGATGCATAAGAATACATGTCAACTTACTCCATCGTACAAAATGCACAGAGTGAAACCAACAAGCCATACTCCAGTCTCAGGTACATACACATGTAGTCCAAGTACAAAGGAATGTAAGGGAATGACCTACTCCAAATTAAGTACAGCAGTTGCCTTTGAAGATGGAGCAATTAAAAAATTGGGGGTGGGGAGACAAGGGCTAATATTGTTTTATCCTAGTGTGGAAAAAGGAGAGAGGTGAAGCATGTGTTGTGCACATATTTGGCCATGCAAAAATGATCTTTTCCCAGCCCGGGCAACATGATGAAACCCCATGTCTACAAAAAAATACAAAACATTAGCCAGGCGTGGTGCTGCACACCTGTACTCCCAGCTATCTGGGAGGCTGAGGTGGGAGGATTGCCTGAGCCTGGGAGGTAGAGGCTGCAGTGAGCTATGATCCAGCCACTGCCCTCCAGCCTGGGCGACAGAGTGAGATCCTGCCTCAAAAAATGAAACAAAACAAAACAAAACAAAACAGACAAAGGTTCATCTCGACTCACAGAATCAAGGTGTGGCTGCCCAGTTCTTCATTGCACTGGAGCACTTGGAACACAGACATTGTTTGGACCTTAGAAACTGCAAAACTTTCAGAAATGTAAAGACTTAAAAAAAATAGTCTGATATATAAAATATGAGCAGCTGAAAAAAAGATGAAATCCTTATTTGTGGAGTATACATTTCACTGTGGCCTTATCAGTTAAGCCTTTTAAAGTCTTACCAATTAAATGGTTTATTTCATCTCTCTCCTTTTAAAGTTTATTAGTTTAAATTTTTGAGTATTACATTTTCATGGTTCACAATTCGAAAGTTACGAAAGAGTAATTATACATAAATACATAATATACAGTGAAAGGTTTCCTCCCCATACTATTAACCAGCCAAGAAGATCCACTTTCTCTTTTTATGTTTATTTTTTATTAAGGCATAATTGACAAAAATTTAATATATTTACAGTACACAACATGACGTTTTGATATATGTACACATTGTGGAATGATTAAGTCAAGCTAACTAACATGTCCATCACCTTACATTCTTAGCATTTTTTTGTGTGATGAGAACATTTACAATATATTCTCTTAGCAATTAAAAAATATACAAAATAATATTGTTAATTATAGTCATCATGCTAGACAATACATCTCCAGAACTTTTTCCTCCTGTGTAATGCAAACTCTGTACCCTTTGACCAGCATCTCTCCATTCCCTGATCTTCCCCTCCCAACCTTGTTAATCATTATTCTACTCTCTGCTTCTGTAAGTTAAATTTTTTTTTTAGATTTTATTTATAAGTGAGATCATGCAGTATTTGTCTTTCTGTGCCTGGCTTATTTCACTTAGCATAATGTCCTCCAGGTTCATGCATGTTGTCACAAATGACAGAAATTTCCTTCTTTTTTAAAGCTGAATAGTGTTCCACTGGGTACATACAAATACATTATGTTTATCCATTCATCCACTGAAGAACACTGAGGTTGCTTCCGTATCTTGGTTATTGTGAACGACGCTGCAATGAACATGGAAGTGCAGACATCACTTTGATGCACTGATTTCATTTCCTTTGGATACATACTCAGTAGTGGGATTGCTGGATCATATGGTAGTTCTATTTTTCATTTTTTGAGGAACTTCCACGCTGTTTTCCATAATGCCTGTGTTAATTTACATTCCCACCAACAGTGTACAAGTGTCCCTTCTCTCACATCCTTGCCAACATTTGTTATCTTCTGTCTTTTTGATAACAGCCATCCTAACAAGTGTGAGGTAATCTCTCATTGTTTAATTAGCGTATGTCTGTTGCGTTGAGCATTTTTCCGTATACATGTTGACCATTTGTATGTCTTTCTTTTGAGAAATGTCTATTCACGTCCTTTGTCCAATTTTAAATTAGGTTGTTTTCTTGCCATAGCAGTCTTTAAATTCTTTGTATACTTTGGATATTAACGCCTTTCAGATGTATGGTTTGCAAATATTTTCTCCCAATTCATAGGTTGACTCTTCTCTTTTGTTTCCTTGCTGTGCAGAAGTTTTTTAGTTTGGTGCAATGCCATTTGTCTACTTTTACTTTTTTTGCCTGTGCTTTAGGGGTCATATCCAGAAAATCACTGCCCAGATCAATGTCATGGAGATTTCCCCTATGTTTTCTTACAGTAGTTTTATAGTTTCTGGTCTTTTATTCATGGCTTTCACTCATTTTGAGTTGATTTGTGTATATGGTGAGAGATAAGGGTTCAATTTCCTTGTTCTGCATGAGGATATCCAGTTTTCTTACACCATTTATCAAAGAGACTTATCTTTCTTCCATTGTGTGTTCTTGACACCTTTGATAAAATCAATTTGCTGTAGTGTGTGGGTTTATTTCTGGGCTCTCTCTTCTGTTCCATTGATCTTTATGTCTGTTTTTATGCCAGTATCACGCTGTTTTGCTTTCTGTAGCTTTGTCATATATTTGGAAATCAGGAAGTGTGATGTCTCTAGCTTTGTTCTTTTAGCCCAAGATTAACTGGATATTTGAGGTGTTTTGTGGTTCCATATAAATTTTCGAATTTTTTTTTCTATTTCTGTGAAAAAGTGTCACTGAAATTTTGATAGTGATTACATTGAATCTATAGATCACTTTGGGTAATATGCTCATTTTTACAACAGTAATTCTTCTAATTCATGAGTACAGGATATCTTTCTATTTATTTGTGTCCTCTTAAAATTATTTCATCAATGTTTTGCAGGTTTCAATATACAGACTCTTCAACTCCTTGGTTAAATTTATACCTAAATTTAAAAAAGTTACCATAAATGGGATTGTTTTCTTGATTTCTTTTTCAGAAAGTTCACTGTTAGTGTATGGAAATGCTACTGATCTTCTGTATGTTGACTTTGTATCTTGAAACTTTACTAAATTTGTTTGTCAGTTCTAATAGTATTCTTAGTGGAGTCTCTGGGGTTTTCTTTTTTCTTTTTAAAAAGATTTAAAAATTTAATACAGACAGGGTCTTGCTTTGTTGCCCAGGCTATTCTCGAAAACCTGTACTAAGTGATCCTCCCACTTCAGCCTCCCAAACTGTTGGGATTACAGGCGTGAGCCACCACGCCTGGCCTCTGGATTTTTCTACATACAAGATCAAAAACAGGCAATTTCACTTCTTCCCTTCCTATCTGGATGCCTTCTATTTCTTATTCCTGCCTAATTGCTCTGGCTGGACTTCTGTACTAGGTTGAATAAAAGTGGCAAGAGTGGGCATCTTTATCTTGTCCAGCTCTTAGAGGAAAAACTCAGATTTTTCACTATTGAGTATGATTTTAGCTGTGGGGTTTTCATAGTCTTTATTGTGTTAAGTTCCTTCTCTGCATAATTTGTTGAGTTTTTATCATGAAAGAGTTCTGAATTTTGTCAAATATTTTCTCTGCATCTATTAAAATGATCATATGATTTGTATCTCTCATTCTGTTAATGTGGTATATTACACTGATTGATGTGGATAGGTTGAACCACTCTTGGATCCCAAGGATAAATCCTGTTTGATCATGGTGAATGATTCTTTTAATGTGCTCTTGAATTTGGCTTGCTAGTATTTTGTTGAGGGTTTCTGCATCTATGTTCATCATGAATATTGGCTTATACTTTTCTTTCAGTGTCTTGTCTGGTTTTGGTATCAGGTTTATGCTGGCCTTATAAATGAATTTGGAAGTATTTATTTCTCTTCAATTTTTGGGAAGAATTTAAGAAGCATTGGTATTGGTTCTTTACATGTTTGGTAGAATTCACACAAGAAGCCATTTTATCCTGGGCCTTTCTTTGTTGGAAGGGTTTTGACTACTGATTCAGTTTCTCTACTCACTATGATTTTCTATTTTTTTGTGATTAGTCCTGTTGTTGTATAAGAATTTATCCATTTCTTCTAGGCTAATGAATTTGCTGGTATATCATTGTTCATAGTAGTCTCACGATCTTTTGTATTTCTATGGCATCAGTTGTAATGTCTCCTCCTTCATTTTTAATTTTATTTGTCTGACTCTTTTCTTTCCTAGTCTAGTTAACAGTCTGTGAATTTTATCTTTCACAAAACCAACTCTTAGTTTACCTTTTCTGTTGTTTTTTTGGGGCTCCATTTCATTTATTTTTGTTCTAATCTTTATTTCTTTCCTCTGCTAATTTCGTACTTAATAATAGTTTGTTTTTCTTTTTCTAGTTCCTTAAGGCATGATGTTAGGTTGTTTTTATTGCTAGAAATTTTCCTCTTAGTACTGCTTTTGTTGCATCTCATAGGTTTTAGTATGCTGTGTTTCCATTTTTATTGGTTTCAAGATATTTTAAAATTTGCCTTTAAATTTCTTCTTTGATCCGTTGGTTGTTTTAGGAGCATGTTGTTAATTTCTATCTGTTAAATTTCAAAGATTTTTCCTTTTATTGTTTCTGGTTTCACACCATTGCAGTCTGAAAAGATATACTTGATATGATTTTGATCTTCCTAAATTTGTTAAGGCTTGTTTTGTGGCTGAATCTATGATTTGTCCTGGGGAATGTTCTATGAGCATTTGAAAGGAATGTATATTCTGCTGCTATCGGATCAAATGTTCTGTATATGTCTATTAGGTCCATTTGGTCTAAAGTGTAGTTCAAGTTCATTGTTTCCTTATTAATTTTATGTTTGAATGATCTGTTCATTGTTGAAAGTGAGGTACTGAAATTCCCTACTATTATTGTATTATAATCTCTCTCTCCCTTCAGATCTATTAATATTTGTTTTTCATATTTATATGCTCTGATGTTTGGTACACATACATTTGCAATTGTTACATTCTATTGATGAACTGATCTCTTTATAATTATATAATGATCTTACTTGCCCTTTTTACAGTTTTTGACTTAAAGTATATTTTGTCTGACATAATTATAGTTACCCCTGCTTTCTTTTGGATTCAGTTTATATGGAATATCTTTTTCTATCCCTTCGCTTTCATTCTATGTGTGTCCTTAAAGGTAAAGTGAATCTCTTGTATGCAGCATATAGTTGAATAATTTTTTAAAAATCCATTCAGCCATGCTATGTCTTTTGATTGGAGAATTTAATTCATTTATATTTGAGATAATTACTGACAGGAAGAACTTATTGATGCCACTTTGTTTATTACTTTCTGATTGTCTTGTAGATCCTTCTTTCATTTTGTTCTGGTATTATTTTCCTGATTTCATTAAAGATTTCATTAAATAGTTTATTTGTATTGTCTTGTAATTTGCTGAGCTTCTTTAGAATACTTATTTTGAATTCTCTGTCATGTAATTCATGGATCTCCAATTCTTTAGGGTCAGTTAGTGAAAGTTTATTGTGTTCTGTTAGTGGTATCATGTTTCCCTGATTCTTCATGTAGTCTTATAAATGAGTCTGCAAATTTCAAGAAGTAGTCACCTCTTCCAGACTCTATAGACTGGCTTTGGTAAGGAAAGACCTTCACCTGTGGGCAGCAGGGTTGAGGGACAGAGGCATGCCGGGGGCACTGTAGCACTGGGTCTAGTGTTGTGAGGTACCAAGTGTTGGGGCATGTGGTGACTCCAAATCTGGGGGAGCATTCAGTCTTGCCATTTCAGGCAGCTGGAGTCTGTGATGTTGGCACCTGCTTAGTCCTTTGTGGCTGGGGCCAGCTGCAGGTGCACATGTAGCAGTGGGGCATATGCATAATTACAGAGGCCAGCTGCAGACCAGCAACACCATCTGCGTGCATGGCCAACTTCAGGCTGAGCTGGAGTGATGCATGCACATGTAGCTACAGGGACCAGCTTTGGGAACAAGCATAGTGTGGGGATAGGAGCTGGAGGGCATGGCCAACTGGTTATGCTCACCTAGTTGGGGGGGCCAGGCGAGCAGCTACTGCAATAGTCTGGCTACAGGAGCTAGTCTTGAGTGCATGCAGTGGTGAGGTTGGAGTCTGTGGTAGGGGGCTCCAAGGTTGTTTTCTAGCATACATGCAGTAGCTGCTCTGGGTCCCTGGCCCAGAGGACCTGTGGAGGCAGTATCTGGGGTGATTTCAAGGAGATGTGGTGACTTAGGCACCTAGGGAACATGAGGGCCACTTGGGTGGGTCGCTGGGCTGGGGTCACTGTGGCAGGAGCAGTCATGTTGCTCTGGGTAGCTCCAGCGGGGGACGGGAGACTCAGGCACCTGGAGATTGTGAAGGTGAAAAGAAATGCAGTGTCCTCAGTGGTGAAAACTGAGGGAGGTCCACTGCTTCTGTGCAGGCAGCTGGTTTCCTCAGCTGTGAAAACTGTAGGAACTTCTGCAGAATATGCTGTTGGGGTTCATGATAACAAACCCTGAGGGGTCCTCTGTGGTGAAAGCTGCAGGTGGTTGTGTGGTGGTCTTGAGGGCTGTTGAGTTCCTCAGCAGAAGTCTACAGGAGTCCGGGGCTAAGCAGGACACTGGGGTTTGTGGTGACTTCCA
The DNA here is from genome assembly GCF_008728515.1 of Papio anubis. Classification (NCBI taxonomy): domain Eukaryota; kingdom Metazoa; phylum Chordata; class Mammalia; order Primates; family Cercopithecidae; genus Papio; species Papio anubis. The sequence goes on from NC_044985.1 coordinate 120,293,432, forward strand.
GTGTGTGGCTGATCATAATACATTTGCTAAAAAATCAACCCAAATACTTTGGATATGCTTCTAAAGACACTTTATACACATATATGCAAATATACATATAATACACACGCACACAGAGCACACTGGTATTGTTGTGTTATGTTTGCCAATTGTATAGGTGAAAAGTAATATGTCATTGAAGTTGTCTCTTTTTTAAACCAATACAAAATTTATTTTACCTGCACTCTTCAGTTATAGCAAAATCTTCCAAGTGCACACAGATGTACACATGTACACACACAAATGCACATTACAAACATCAACTTGTCATTTTATACAAATGTTAGCATATTATAATACTGTTCTTGTTCTGCATTTGTCACCTAATAATATATCTTGGCCATCTTTCCTTAGTGATACATACAGAGCTTCACGGTTCATTTTTTAAAGGTGTATTGTAACAATTTATTTGGTCATTCCCCTACCAAATAAGATTAAGATTATTTCTAACAGTAATCTGCTGTTATTTCTAATAGTAATCTGCTACTACTAACATTGTTGCCATGAATAAATGCATGCAAATATCATTTTGCAGGTGGTGAACATATCTGCAGGATAAATTCCTTAAAGTAGAAATGCTGGATCAAGTGTACGCACATTTGTAATACTGTTAAACTTCCCACCATGGGTTGTGTCAATTTACCCTTCTGCCAGCAGCATAGGAGAGGGCCTGTTTCCCCATATGCTCGTTGTCATGGTGCATCTTGTTTGCCAGTTACATGGGTAGAAATGTAGTTGCTTTCGTTTTTTTTGAGAAGCCAGTATTGAATTTATTTTGCTCCTGTTCATCAACTTGAGCAAAATCTTCCAAAGTTAAAAGTACACTTTACTGCCTATTAAGTCAGCCATCTTTTTTTTGGCCTCAGGGTCAAATTTGGCCTGGTGCCTGTTTTCTTTTCTCAAAATATAATTTTATCGAAGCATATCATATACGCACTCATTTCAAGTGTGCAATTCAATAATTTTTCAGCAAGTATATCAAGTTGTGTTCCACTACCATAAATCAGTTTTAGAACATTCTATCACCCCAATAAGATTCTCTCATTTCCATTAATTGCTAATCCCTTTTCTCTCCCCTTCCCAGGTGTATTAGTCCATTCTCATGCTGGTATGAAGAAATACCCAACACTGAGTAATTTATGAAGTAAAGAGGTTTACTTGACTCACAGTTCCGCATGGCTGGGAAGGCCTCAGGAAACTCACAATCATGGTGGAAGGGGAAGCAAACAGGTCCTTCTTCACATGGCAAGAGGAAAGAGAAGTGTCGAGCAAAGGGGGAAAAGCCCCTTATAGAGCCATCAAATCTTGTGAGAAGTCACTCGCTATCACGAGAACAGCATGACGGTAACTGCCTACATGATTCAATTACCTCCTAACAGGTCCAACCCAAAACAAATGGGCATTACGGGAACTACAATTCAAGATGAGATTTGGGTGGGGACACAACAAAAGTATCTCACCAAGCAAGCACTAATCTACTTTCTGTATCTACAGGTTTCCTTTTTCTAGACATTTCATATAAATGGAATCATAAAATATATAGTCCATCGTGTCTGGCTTCATTCACATCGCATAATGTTTTAATATGGCATAATGCTTTAAGTTCACTCACGTTGTAGCATGTATCAGATGTGCGTTCCTTTTTAATTGCCAAATAATATTAAGTTGCATGGATATACCATATTTTACCATATTCCCCAGTTGATATGCATTTAAGTTGTTTCAAATTTTTGGCAATTATGAGTAATGCTGCTATGAACATTCATCTACAAATGTTTTTGTGTGGATATATGTTTTCATTTCTTTTGGCTAGAGTCCTAAGAGAAGAATTGCTAGGTCCTTTGGTAAATTTATATTTTACTTTTAAGAAATTGGCATGATGTTTTCCAGAGTGGCAACATTTTATATTCCCACTAGCAATGTATGAGGGTTCCCTTTTTTCCACATCGTCATCCACATTTTCATTACCCTAATGACTAATAACATTGAACATCTTTTCATGTTCTTACTAGCCATCCAGATATCTTCCTTTGTGAATTGTCTGTTCAAGTCTTTTGCCTGTGTTTTGATTGAACTGTCTTCTTATTGAGGTGTAAGAGTACTTTGTATTTTCTGGCTGTAAGTTCTTTAGCAGGTAGGTATTCTGCAAATATCTTCTCCCAGTCTGTTACTTGTATTTTCATTTTCTTAATGGTATCTCTTGAAGTGCAAAAGTTTTGCATTTTGTTGAGATTCAATTGATCAATTTCATCTGTCAGTGTAGTTTTAATTTGCATTTCTCTTACATGTGTGAGGTTGTTCATCTTTTCATATGTTGAACATCTTTTATTATGTTTCGAATTCATTTGAGTTTTCTCTTTCTGAGAACTGTCTATTCATATCCTTTTGCTGATTTTTGTATTGGGTTATTAATCTTTTCTTATAGAGCTGTAGGAGTTCCTTATATATTAGAAGAAAGGTCTCTTGTCTGTGATACTTATCACAAAAAATTCTCTCAGGGTGTCATCTGTCATTTCCCTTACTTGGGGTCATTTTTTCCATGTAGGATTAAAACAATTTTGTGCGTGTAGTTGAATTTATCAATTTTTTTCTGCTATGATTCCTGGGTTTGCACCATAGTTAGAAGGATCTTTCCCATTCTAAGGTTATGATATATTTCTTTCTTAGCTTCTTCTAGTCCTTTTGTGTTTTTATTTTGTTTTATACGTAAGTGTTTGATCCACTTGGAATCATTCCAAAGTAAAGTATAAAGAGTTAGGGATTTAATTTTTTTTTTTCTTAGATGACCACCTGGCTCTTCTTATACCATTTATTTCCTTTTTTTCCTTTCACATTTGAGATGCTGTCTTTATTATAAATTTCCATATGTATTTGGGTCTATTTCTTGATTTTCCGTTCTTTTCAATTGATGTGCCTTTTCAGCCTTTTGTCTGTGCCAGTGGGCTCCTAAGAATATGTTTTCATACCTGGCAAAGCTAGTTCCTCCTCATTATGCTTCATTTTCCAAATTCCACTGGTTATTCTTGGTTATTTGCTTTCTACTTAAAGTTTAGTTTGGTCATCCTCCCTGCGTCCTCCCCGCCAATGCCCCAATATAATGCTATTGGTATTTTTATTTGGATCATATTATGTTTATAGATGATGTTTAGGAGTCAAGGTGTGTATGGTGTTGAGCATTCCTACCTAAGAGCACGATATGCTTTTCCATTTCTTCACATCCCTCAGGAGTATTGTAAGCTTTTCTTCACGTAGAGTGTACGTTTATCATTAAGCTTATTCCTGGGCATTTTATCTTTGCATTGTTGGTGTTGTAAATGGTCTCTTACATTATATTTTCTAGCTAGCTACTGTTTGTATTCACAACAGCGATTGCTTTCTGCATATTAATTTTGTAATCACCCCCTCTTGCTTCTCATATTATTTAAAGTAGTTTTTAGTTTATTCTCTTTGCTTTTTTGCTCTTTAGTTATTCAATGCTTTTCTAAATATTGAACATATGTGCAAAAGGTGATCATTTGCCTCTTCCGTTCCCCTTTAGAACACTAGAAAGGGGATATATTGTTTAGTAGCTCCTATGGGACCATGTTAAATAATAGTAGTGATGATGGCTATTCTTGAATTTTTCCTGACACTCATTAGTGGAAATGTTTCTAGTGAATTTCGTTAAGCATGACACTTGGTTTTGAACTAAGAAATATTTTATAATGTTCAACAAGTATCCATCTATTCCATTTTTGTAGAGTTCTATTTTTAAATATCAAGAATGGATGTTAAATTTGTAAAATGCCCTTGCAACCTCCACAGTGAGGAACTTATGGTTTTCCCTTTTGGATTTTTTAATACAAGGCAGTGCATTCACAGACATCCTTAACCCAAACCATTCTTGCATCCTGGAATAATCACCACTTGTGGTGTTTTACTAGTTTAATGTGGTGCTGGTTTTAGTGTGCTAATACTTTAGTTAAAATGTTTGTGTTAATACTTATAACGCAGACAGATCTGTGTCTTTTTTTGTTGTTCCATTTTTTCTTTTTGGGTTTTGTATCAATGTTATGCTCATTTCAAAAAAAGTATTTGTATTATTTTTGTGTTTTATTACTATATATTTCACCTGGTACGTACACTGTTATAATGATAATAATGCTTGGTCTACTCTCTTCATACTATGGCTACAATGGCTACTATTACTGCTACTATTAACATTAGTAACAACTGTGATGATTTTCTGAAGGGTTTCAACGTGCCAAGCTCTGTTCTAAGTATCTCACATGTATTGTCTCATTTAATTATTACCTCAGTGCAGGGAGGTAAATGTTGCCAGTAACCTCCACTTACAGATGAGAAAACTGAATCGGCGGGTGTGGGGATGAAGCTTGCCTAAGGTTGCAGGTCTAGTGTGTGGCGGAACTGTGATTTGTAATCACCATGCCGTTCTGACTCTTCAATCATCTGTCTTTCAAGGCTAAGCTGCTTTGTGGTCTCCTCTGTTCTCTCTCAATGTGTTAACCAGACATTCTCAATTTTCTTTTGACTAGTAGTTTTTAATGTTTCTCATGGCAATTTAGATGTTCTACCAACATTCTTAATCCTATAATCGCTACCTTTCTAACTGAACATAAAATGTGTCTGGATGTTTGCCATGGACTTCCAAGACACAAATTGTGCCTGGCAATTTAGCTGGCGGGACAACACCTAAACACATAAAAAAAGTGAAACAACTCCAAATCAAAATGACAATCACTCAAGGCAGGGCTTGACAAACTGCCAAATAATAGGGTCAATATTTAGTGCTCATGGAATTCAGTGGAGGAGGGAGGAGTCCTGTGGAGGGCTGAGGCAGCCTTTGGGAGCGGAGGTTGGTTTCCGATGGAGAAGTGAAGGAAGAGCAATTCCTGTGTGCTTAACTCTGAGGGCTCTTGGAGGGGAGCACAGGGACAAAGGGAGGCCGACAGCAGGGTCGGTCCCTTGAAGTCCTGAAACCCTGAGCGACAGCCTGGTTTTTACTGCTGCAGAGAACTTTATGTTACTTAACGAATTCCCTGTTAAAGAACATCAGGCTGTTTTCTTCTTTGTCAGTGCAATAAACAAGGCAGACGTGAACAGCATCCATGGCAGGGGTCAGCAAATTATGGTGCATGGGCCAGCTCTGGCCGGCCGCCTGCCCATTTTTGAAATGAAGTGTGACTGGAACACAGCCATGCCCATCATTTACATGTTGTCTATGGCTTCTCTGATGCCTGTATTAGTCCATTCTCACATTGCTATAAAGAACTGCCTGAGACTGGGTAATTTATAAAGAAAAGGGGTTTAATTGACTCACAGTTCCGCATGGCTGGGGAGGCATCAGGAAACTTGCAATTATGGCGGAAGGGGAAGCAAGCATGTCTTACGTGGTGGCAGGAGACAGAGAGAGAGAGAGCACAAAGGGGGAAGTGCCCCTTATAAAACCATCAGATTTGTGAGAACTCACGATCACAAGAACAGTCTGGGGGAACCACCCCCATCAGGTCTCTCCCTTGACATATGGGGATTTGAGATGAGATTTGGGTGGGGACACAGAGACTAAGCATATCAATGCCATATTGGCAGAGTTGAGTAGTGCTAGGAGAGAATGTATGTGCCACAACCTAAAATATTTACTGTTTGTCCCTTTACAAAAAAAGGATGTTGACCTCTGACTTACGACAACTTCTCTTATTTCTTTAGTATAAATTCCTCAAAGAGCATTTATGAGCCAAAGCACATACACATGAAAAGTTTTGATATTCATTTGATCCATGTTCCTTAAAAATGTCATGCTAATTTACATATCCAGTAGCAATGTATGAGAGTGACTTTTTCCCACATGCATACCAACTCCAGTCATTACAATGACTTAAAATTTTTACCAGTCCTACAGGTGAAAAGAGATATGGCAACATTACTTTATACATTTATTTGTCAGGGAGTTTTAAAATTTTTTCTTATGTTAAATTCCTGTTCATATTCTTTGCCTTCTTTTTTATTGGGATGTTCCAATTTTTGTTATTATTTTCTGAGAAATATTTATACATGAAAAATACCCATTATCACATATGTTGCAAATGTTTTCCTCAGTTATCATATAACTTGAACTTCATTTGTGATTTTTTTTTTGGCCATTTTGCTATTTGAGTTTTATGTAGTTAAGTATATGGGCAGAGTCTCTTCATGGTGTTTGCCTAGGGTGCCATGCTTATGAAACTTTTCTCCAGTTCAAACAATTTCTTAAGTAATTTGTGGCTTAACATTTTTACATGTAAATATTTAATTCATCTGAAATTTGTTTTGTATAATAAGGAAGGCTCTACTTGATTTTGCCAAATGGTGAGCCAGTTATTACTAAATAGTATTATTTATTAGTCTGTCCTTCCCCATTTATCTGAAATGTCATCAGTATACTACTGAGTTCTGATACATATACCCGACTAAGTTTCTGAGCACACTATTCTAAAGTCAGATTCCTTGAGTTTGAATCTCAGCTCCACAACTAATTTGGCCAAATTTTTTATCTTTGTAGTTTGGAAGAATTAAATAAGTTGACTTATATAAAGTGCTTGCATGGTACTTGGCACAGAATATTTGTCCAACAAATGTTATCTGTTATTTTTGTTGTTATCCGTCTATTCATTTTCCAGCATTGTGGAATTTGTTTATAATTTGTTTTATTTCAATATGGAAAGTTCCCTATTACAGTTTTAAAAACAACTTTTGGGATATTTCCGTGCATTCATTCTTCAGATACTTGAAAATAATTATGTCAATAAAAACTTGTTTTGATTTTAACTGGAATTGCATTAACTTCATAGAATAATAAAAAGTGCGTATTTATACTTTTGTGTGTATAATTAAAGTATTAAGTGCGTATAATACTTTATATTATTGAGTCTTTTTATCCAGATGAGTAATTGTTCAGTATATCATTCAAGTCTTCTTTTATCTTCTTCAGTGAGATTTTGTCAGTGTAATTCTGTTCAATTCTGTATAATTTGTCAATATAATTTCTTGTTAAATGTATTGGGTTTCCTAGGGAGATAATTACATGATCTTAAAACAATGATAAAATTCTCACTTTAAAACATTTATCACTTCTTTCCTTTTTCTTATTTGTCTGGCATTTTTTAGAATGTCCAAGGAAATATTCACTAATAGTTCTGATAGCAACTATTCTTTTCTTGATTTTGACATTTTTTTCCAACAGATTTAACCTAACAATTTTATTTCCTTAAAAAAGAAAACATTTTTAATTTAATTTAAAAAATTAGAGACTATGTTCTCTTGGCTGTAAAATTAATATTATCATTATTAAGAAAAACGAAATATATATTGAGCACTTACTATGCACTCATTTCTATGATTTTAAAGAATCTTAAAATATGGCTCTTGCCCTTAGAAGGTTTATAATCTCATGGAGAAGATAAGCCTTCTGTTCTTTTGTTCAGCAAACATTTGTTGAATGTTTACATATGCAAATTAAAAGTCCTTCCTCTGGAGAAGTTGACAGGCTAAGGAAGAGATAAAGCATGCACATGAATGTTATGATACAAGCTTGTAAATGGTGAACCAGCTTAATAGAAATTCAAATAAAATGCTGTATGTTTGAAGGCCCCCTGCATTAAAAGAAAGGTGTCCATGTGAAGTAGCGTAGGGTAAACATCAAATAAGTGATGTTAATAGCACAGGGCTTTAGAGGAAGGGTTAGTCACCCAGGTTTTGGGCAGTTGGGGAAAATTTTACTCAGGAGATAAGACAAATTGTCCTTATTGATTTTCACTTTGACAATGCCTCTAATGCCTCGTCATTGAGTATAATGCAAATCTTCTCTTGGTTTCTATGCTAAATACTATGAAGCTAAGAAGAATTTTCCTATTCCTAGTTTATGAAGACATTAAAAAAAATAGTTTTAAATGTCAATTTCATCAAATGTCACCGAAGCATCTACAGAGATGATCAAAGGTGTTTCACTCGAAAAACATTAATAAGACAAGGAGCTGGGTCTTGACAGGGGAGCAGGAGCTAAGCAGGAAGGCGCCCAGAACTCAGGAAGAGCATGGCACACCCAAAGGAGCAGCGGCATGAGCCAGGAGCACAGGTGAGTGGACTGCTGGAGCCAAGGGCCTGCTGAGGGGGTGGGGCATGGAGATGAGAGGGAGAGGGAAGCTGGGACCAGAACACAAAGGGCTCCTGCAGCCAACCTACTCAGAATTTACCAAGAAAACGACCTTCACACATCATCACATCTCCTTCAAAGATAAGATGGGTAAAAAAAAAAGAACTCACTTTGAATAAACATGAAAGTACATACAATCATGAACACCCAAAAGTATTTACATGTAAATATGTATAGGAAAATAAACGAGACCCAGTAAGGCTATAAAATCATTAATTTTAAAATTTAAAGAAATGCCATTTGATACATTTACACTTCATTTCTCAAGCATATTTGTACCTGTTGTATGGTCTTGTTAGAAAAAATAATAGCTGAGCCTCCTTCTTCAATGTCAGGGTAGTCAGGAAATGTCCCGGTTAAATTTCTACAGGAAAAAAAATAGCAAATTAAAATAGAAATGAAGTCCTCTCCTGTTATATACCCCATTTAATTTATTTGCTTATGTTCATTTAAATGAGTGATGGTCATTAAGGGTGGAGGGTTCCCTGTAAATCAAGGGCCGGGCATGGTGTCTTGAAGAAACTGAAGGTACTGATGGCATTCAGTAGCAGGTTTCCTTCCTCTAGAGAATTGTTAGTCTGATGCAAACATCTCTCTTTAAAACAGTTTGTACTTTTTTTCTTCCTTTTTTTTTTAAATGTTGAGATGCTCTGTGTTTGAGTTAAGAATGAAGACAGAAGCACAAATCATTTCTTCCTGTTTAAAATTGAGAATAAACACAGGATTTTGAAACTAAACAGAAGGACAGAGTTGTCGAAATTACACAGTTAGTAATACCGTGTTAAATACCCACCCATGGTTTAGGTTTTAGTTGAGTCTGAGGCCCTATGTTTTATGGGTTCCAAATAGTATTATTTTTCCATAACCACATTTTAAAAAAGCAGACTTTGAAATTTAGTGTTGAGAATTTCAGAAGGGGTAGGTAGTTAGTATTCTTAAAAGAAACTGACTTTGACATGAAAGTTATATTTATTGTACGTAAGACTACCTGCCAAGTTAGTTCCATTAATTCACAGAAGTACAGAATCTGAGGTTTAGAGGTGACCACCATGTTTAAAATGGCTCTTAAGAAACTGGTTCCCAAACTTTTGGCCTTAGAAGCCCTTTATATTCTTATTAATTTTTGAGGATCCCAAAGAGTTGCTGCTAGATAAGTTACAGCTATCGATAATTTACTGTGTTAAATATTAAATCTGGCTGGGTGCAGTGTTTCACACCTGTAATCCCAACACTTTGGAAGGCTGAGGTGGGAGGATCACTGGAGTCCAGGAGTTTGAGGCTGCAGTGAGCCATGACTGCACCGCTGCACTCCAGACTGGGTGACAGAACAAGATCCTATCTCCGAAATAAACAAATAATTAAAGCTTAGAAATTTATAAAATATATATTTTAGTTAATTTAAAAATAAAGTAAGCTCATTATATGTTAACACAAATAACATTTTATGGATAATAAGTATATTTTCCAAAACTAAAAGAAAAGAGTAGCGAGAAGAGTGTCACAGTTTTGCATCTTTTCAAGTCTCTTTTGTGTCTGACTGAATGGCAACTACCTGGATGCTTATATCTGTTTCTGCATTCAGTCTGTGGAAATCTTTTGTTTTGGTTTAAATATAGGAAGAAAATCTGGCCTCACATGGATGAGTACACAGAGCAAGAAGAAGTATTTTAATAGCCCTTTTAGCTAACTGTGAATATTCTGCTTTGATACTACACCACAGCTAGACAACTAGTAGCTTCCTATAGGCTAGCTGTGATGTGGAATCTGAACCCATATCAACAAACTTTCTCTCTCCCTGTCACATGAAAATCCGTGGATCTGTCTTGTGCCTGGAATAGACCTTTTACCCATGCATGATTTTGTGTCCTCAGGTCTTGGTCACTGGAAAACAATGGTTTGCAGAATTATGTGGGTCTTCCCACAGTTGATACATTTCATCATATTGAAAATCGCATTCATTAATAATACCACAGATCTTATAATGGAAGGTCTAAGTCATGGGAACCTCTCCAACTCATGGGAGTGAATACAAATTTTCTAAAATCATAATTTTTTTCTGGAAAGCTCAAATTTTACCATTGGCAACAACTATTGTCGATGGTTTATTCTTCTTCAGGTTCATCTGATTCACTTTTGAGGAAAGTCTCCCCAAAACCCAAAGTCCAGAGTTTGTCAGTTGTTTTCTCAAGGGACAAATGACATTCCATTAAGAAGTGGCTGGTTCAACTCAGGCTGAAACACCTCACAGGTGCTTCTTGGAGACAATCTTCACGCTTTGGAGTGCAGCAGAAGGGATTTATAAGCACTGCTGATTTTGTCACGTAGAATGTTAAAAAGCTATGTGTTTCAAAGGTCAAGTCTGAATAATATTATTTTTTATTGCATCCTCAAGAACATTGTCAAATAAAATAAAAGTTGAAGGAAAAATAATAATTTTAAGTTCTGGGGTACAAGAGCAGGATGTGCAGGTTTGTTACGTAGGTAAATGTGTGCCTTGGTGGTTTGCTGCACAGATCCACCCATCGCCTTAGTATTAAGCCCAGAGTACATTAGCTATTCTTCCTGATGCTCTCCCTCCCCCTACACGCCTGCCCCAACAGGCCTTCCCCATGTGTCCAATTATGTCGATCCCTCCATGTGTGTCGTTTCCCTCCATGTGTCTGTGGGGGACACAGGGTTCTCTCTGTTCAGCTCCCACATATAAGTGAGAACATGCAGTGTTTGGTTTTCTGTTCCTGCATTAATTTACTGAGGATAATGGCTTCCAGCTCCATCTATGTCCCTGCAAAGGACATGACCTCATTCCTTTAATATTCCATGGTGTATATGTACCACATTTTCTTTATCCAGTCTATTACCAATGGGCATTTGAGTTAATTCCATGTATTTGCTATTGTGAATGGTGCTGCAATGAACATATGCATGCAGGTATCTGTATAACAGAATGATTTTTACTCCTTTGGCTATCTACCCAGCAGTGGGACTGCTAGGTCAAAGGGTATTTCTGCCTCTAGATCTTTAAGGAATCATCACACTGTCTTCCACAGTTCCTTTCCACATTCCCTTCTCTCTGCAACCTTGCCAGCATCTGTTGTTTCCAGACTCTTTAATTGCCATTCTGACTGGTGCGAGATGGTATCTCATTGTGATTTTGATTTGCATTTCTCTAATGATCAGTGATGTTGAGCCTTTTTTCATATATTTGTTGGTCACAAGAATTTTTTTTTTTTTTGAAAAGTGTCTGTTCATGTCTTTTGCCCACTTTTTAATGTTTCTTTTTTTTTTTTCTTGTATATTTGTTTAAGTTCCTTGCAGACTCTGGATATTAGACCTTTGTCAGATATACAGATCGCAAATTTTTTCTCCCATTCTATAGGTTGTCTGTTCACTCTGATGAGTCTCTTCTGCTGTGCAGGAACTCTTAAGTTTAATTAGATCCCATTTGTCAATTTTTGCTTTTGTTGCAATTACCTTTGGCGTTTTCAACATGAAATCTTTGCCTATGCCTATGTCTTGAATGGTATTGCCTAGATTAAATAAAATTATTTTTAAAGGCGGCGTATGGCAGTGAAGTCTACAGTGACTTTTGTGCTGGAGCTGGTGGCTTGATTCCTGGGTCAGCAGATCTGCCCTGCTACTATTGTACCATTGGTGTCAATGTCAAGAAAGCAAAAATAGCAAGCAATGTCTTGGTATTCATTTGAAAGCAGTTTGGCTTTCGGATCCCCTGAACAGGTCTTGAAGGCCCCCAGGAGTCCTGGGACACGCTTTGAGAGCCAGGGGCCCTGGGGACTGGGACAGACTTAGAGAGCCATTCCCTTGGCCACTGCTTAAATGTTTCCCATGATGGTGAGCTCACTCCCCCGAGGCAGCCCATCCACTTCTGGATACTTCCTGACACTGCACTGTCATCTTACTCCCTGGGCCACTGAGCCACCCTCTGGGTCCAAACAGAACTTGATTCTTTTTCTACACAGGAGTTACTTTGGTGGGATCACTCACTTACTCCTCCATCCATCCAAGCTTTCATTCATATAGTCAACCAACAAATATCTGTTTAGTCCCAACTAGATTCTAGATGCAGTGATGGGAGACAGAGATCTGACATTCAAAGATGGCAGAGGTTGCCCTCACGCAGCTCACATTCCACAATCATATGGCCGATGCGGATATTGGGCCCCAGGTGGTGCTTGTCCACATGACTCATGTCTGAAACCTTGTTAAACTGACCATGATCTGCCTCAGACCCGTACATCGCCCAGCCTGGACAGGGCTTAGAGAGAAACCATGAATACATTAGGAGTCAAAACGATAGCGCTGTTTCTTTCAGTCCCAATCACATTTTTCCTTCAATAACCACTTTTACAAGGAACTCCACTGCATAATTTTATTTTCGTATTGTAAAGCTTGAGTGTTTTTGAGGACTCAAAACAAACTTAGTGACATATGAAAAAGCAAAAAGAATTTACATATGTCATTTCTAACATGGAATTCTTAATTATGGAACACATCGATGGTCATACTAAGATTTAATAATATTATGTTATCATGGTGCTTTTGGTAAAGATAGTATTAAATATATCATTTATTTAATTTTAGACAGAGTCTTGCTCTGTCACCCAGGCTGGAGTGCGGTGGTGCAATATTGGCTCACTGCAACCTCTGCCTTCTGGGTTCAAATGATTCTCATGCCTCAGCCTCCCGAGTAGCTGGGACTACAGGTGTGCACCACCACGCTTGACTAATTTTTTTTTTTTTTTGGAATTTTTAGTAGAGATAGGGCTTTGCCATGCTGGCCAGGCTGGTCTCAAACTCCCGACCTCAGGTGATCCGCCTGCCCCAGTCTCCCACAGTGCTGGGATTACAGGCGTGAGCCACTCTGCCTGGGCTATATTTTAACAGATGAACATATTTAGTTTTCCTTTGACATGTTAGTTTATATAATTAGTCATAATCTGAAATTTAATTAGTCTTATCCTTAAAGAATGAAAAAAAACTATTGTAGGGTACACATTAAAAATATAAAATTTGTGTCTAGAAAGTGACAATGTGCCTGAGAGCTCTTTATCACACATACACAGACACACCCACAAATGCTTGTGCAAACAGACGGGTGTGCACTATCCCTTTCTTGCTCACTGCACTCCATCTGTCCCTCCGTGGGTGGCTAGGAGGCCTCTGTTCACACAGAGGTTGGACCCCTGGTGTGATACTCCCAGGGTGCCCTGGCTTTGCACTGACAGAGTCTCTCCTTGGCCCCCTCCCTGTGACTTGGCCACTTACAGCATGTTAAGAGAGACAGTTATGAGTTCTATTTTATATTCCTGAGACTTTACCCCCTTGGCTGTTGTATTTCTCCCTCGCCGCATTTTCAGCTGTGTCCTGTGACACAAACAGGAACCCATCCTGACATCCGACTGAGCCTCCTCAGAGTCAAGGCACAGTTAGTCCCGCTCCTGCTATTAATTGTAAAGAAGCTGCGAGGTGATGAGTGCTCTGTGCTTTGGGCTCAGTGCACTGCATGAGGTGTAAAACCTTCAGGGGAGAGAGGGCTGATGATCACAGACCAGTGAACAGAAAATAGTTGGCTCCCACGATGTTTCTGGTGTAAACAGATGGGGTCAGAGGCACTGACTGCAGGTGACTGCCCACCTGGGGACTTCCCCAGGAGTAACTCAGGAACCCAGATTACAGGGTGTCAGGAAGACAGTTCTCTTGGTTACAAGTGGAAACCAAAGTCTCTGCTTTTTGTGGAACCTGATTCCTCTGAGCCACCCTCTTGCCCTAATGGGCACTTACCCTGTCTTTGTTTTCCCGGGGTCTCAGGCCCCTGGAGAGGCATAGGCTGTCCTCTGGATGCTTGGACACACATGTTCACCAACCGTGGTGCCTGGGACCCACAGGCCGAATGCCTGGAAAACCCTCTGCTGTGCTTAGGGCTGCCACATGGTGTGGGCGTCTATAGTATTCAAACAACTGGAATTACAAAACGCTGGGCTCTGGGCCCTGGACAGGCCCTGCTAGTCACGCACACCTCAGGGCGCAGGCACTGTCTGCCCATGTGTCCCAGGGAGAGGGGAGAGGGGAGAGGGGAGCCACCACCTTCAAGAGCCGATTTGTCCCCCTTGGACCCGTCTTGCCACTTCCCCTGACTGTGGCTGCTGGGCCTGGGGTCTCTTGGGCCCTTGGTGTCTCCCACCTCATGCTCCTGGGGACCCTCTCCTCCTTCTGTGCCTCATCCCCTGTAGATCTGCAGGACGCTCAGGTCTCACTCATTTAACAAACTCGCAGCCTCTTGAGCTCCCAGCCTCCTCCAGTGACTCTCTCATCTCTGTCTCCTTCCCAGGCTGGCTCTTCAAGAACTCTTCACGGTCGCTGTCTCCATTAAAGCAGCTCTCACCAGGGATGATGGGCTGTGCTGCGTCTCCCGCCCCCTCATAGTCACATGCAGACGTCCCAGCTGCCACTACCTCGGGATGTGACCGGGTTGGAAACAGGGTCATTGCAGAAGGAACTGGCAGAGGCGCAGTCATGCTGGAGTAGGAGGGCCCCATCCAATCGGGCTGGTGTCCTCGTGAGAAGAAGAAATGAAGGGAAGATGCTGAGAGATGGTGAGGAGAGAGGCCTGGACAGAAAGGTCCCTGGTGCCAGAAAGGTTAGGGGCCGCTGTGTTACAGATTGCCTTATCTCCTCCATGACAGCATCAGCCACGTGATGGGACTTATGTTTTAAGAGGATCACTTCTACAGAGGAGTGTCGTCCCTGAGAAAGGCACCAGCATTTGCTTGTAGGTGACCAAATGTTGACTAATGGTTCGGAAATACCTGAGAAACTTACAATGGTCTTATCAAATCAGCATCCACTTCCCACACTTTGTGTTCCCAGGTGCTCTTGCCTTTCTTGTTTCTCCTCTTGTTTTGTTCTGTACATTTGGGTGAAGTGAGAGAGTCCTCGTACAGATAGTCCAGGTTATATTTTTCATGCGACCACGTGATGAGTTCCATTTTCTGCATCGCTGGTTCCATCTGGTGGTTTGCATGCCCAGTCAAAGAGTCGGCTTGGACCTTGCCTGTTGCAGCAATCTGAGAGCAAATGAGAGCTGGCCGATGGAGGGTCAGGGAGAACGGATTCAGGAATGACATTGTAGCACACGCTGCATATCAACTTTGTAAATCAGCAAAACGATGCAAGTTCGCAGATAATCAAGTGGCTTTGGAATTAAGATTTGAAGTATAATTGAGGGAAAGCTGCAATTTAAATAATTATTATGCACAAAAGCAGCATATTTAACACAATGATTTTGCAGAGGATTTTGTGTTAAAATTGTTTTAATTAGGAAAGATCTCTGTATCTATTAAAGCACTTTACAAACTGCAAAGAGAAACCAAGATAATTATCCCCCAAAAGCTTAACATCCTTCCTTTTTCTCCATCCCAAAGATACACACCTCAGTAAGATCATTGGCTGTGAGATAACAGGGAAATTACTTTATTTGGTCAAAAAACATACTATACACGATAATTAGGGAGGACTTCTCTGATATGATGGTATTTGAGCAAAACCTTAAAGCAAGTGAAGGAATGTGCCACTTGGTGTATTTTTAATTATTTACTTATTTTTGAGACAAGAGTCTCCCTCACTCTGTTGCCTGGGCTGGAGTGCAGAGGCGATTCTCCTGCCTCAGTCTCCCGAGCAGCTGGGACTACAGGCACCCGCCACCACGTCTGGCTAATTTTTGTATTTTTAGTAGATACGGGGTCTCACCATGTTGTCAAGGCTGGTCTCAAACTCCTGAGCTCAAGTGATCTGCCTACCTTGGCCTCCCAAAGTGCCGGGATTACAGGCATAAGCGACCATGCCTGGCTGTATTTATTATTATTATTTTTTAGTCAAGGGCACAGGCTCTGAGGAGGGGGTCTCCAGAGTGCCCAAGGTGCAGCCAGGACAGCAGAGCAGCTGTAAGGCGGCGGGACAAGGCCGGGGGTGGGGACAGAGACTATCATGCAGACTGTTGTAAGTGGGGGAGCCATGGAATTTCATGTCTAGATCAGGGCACCTTTAAGAATGACAGAGGGTACTGTTCGTTTTTTATTTTTTACTGTTTTCTGAGACAGAGTCTTGCTTTGTCACCCAGGCTGGAGTGCAGTAGCACGATCTCGGCTCACTGCAACCTCCGTCTCCCGGATTCAAACGATTCTCCTACCTCAGCCTCCCGAGTACCTGGGATTATAGGTGCTTGCCACCCTGCCTAGCAAATTTTTGCATTTTTAGTAGAGATGGGGTTTCACCATGTTGGCCAGGCTGGTCTCGAACTCCTGACCTCAGGTGATCCGCCTGCCTCGGCCTCCCAAAGTGCTGAGATTACGGGAATGAGCCACTATGCCCAGCCGGGTGCTGTTATTAATCGAACATAAACTGGGCCTGACACTAGTAAACTGAAACATAGATGAACCTAACCGTATGGGCACTGGTTTCATTCTGAGCAAGAGAACTGGGAACCGTGAGCCGAGACATGGCATGATATGTCTTCTGTTTTAAAAGGATCATTCTCCTGTAGGAGGCACTGGCCCAAGGCACCGCTCTGCCATGAAGCTAGGGCCATCCAGACCTGCCCGCTCTCTCGCCTCCGCCTCCGCTATACTTTATTTTGTCCACGGGGTGTTTGCCTGGAAGCTGAGTGACTCAGGCCGTGTTGCTGCCATTTCCTTATCGTAGCTGGAAGGTTTTGCACCCGAGCCCCACAGCCTGGAGGCAGAGGCTGGGACTCCCTTGAGGCAGAGAAACCTCCTCTGCACTGTCGGAGGCAGTGTGCCTGCCTTGCTGGCCTGGCTGGACCTGTGGCACGCTACTACTCTACTCACTCATGTCAGTTTAGTTCATGGCTTACAGGCATCTCTGCCAGCCCCGCAGCATCTGTTCTGAAAATCAGGTGCTCTGTGCAGGGAACACTCTCTGGAGGCCTATTTCTCATTATTTTAAAAGGGAAAATTAAGACGCCTTACATGTTAACCACCTCCCCTCCCCAGCCGATGTTTTGTCGGATGATGGAAGCACACCGGGCAAAGCCTGCTCACTTCCTGAAATAATGATAAGAGGAAAGACCAGGTTGTGAAGAGACATGAATTGCCACTTTGCTTTTGGTTGAACGAAAAAGGGACAGGAGGAGAAACCCCTATGTGTGTATTTACACTTGCAGGTGCTTGGAGACAGGCGAGAAGCTGTCCACCTGGATTTGCTTGGAGGCATGGGACTGGAGGGAGGAAGACTGCTAATTTAAAAAACATGCATTTCAGTATTACTGTCCTTGCTACAGCAAATAGGAACTATGTAATCAAATAAAACAATAGAATGGTTTATAATAAATATGTTTGGTTGTATGTCGTAGTTTTGGAGTTTGATTATTGACTTTATAATTTTTACAGTGGAATGGGTCCAATTTTCTTTGAAAATATTTTCGTTTCTAGAGTTAGGAAATTGTGACCTGTCTTTAGGGGAGTTACATTTTCTATTCGGCTTTCTTTTTTCTTTTCTTTCTTTCTTTTTTTTTTTTTTTTTTTTGAGAAGGAGTCTCACTCTGTTGCCAGGCTGCAGGGCAGTGGCGTGATCTCGGCTCACTGTAACCTCCACCTCCCAGGTTGAAGCGATTCTCCTGCCTCAGCCTCCCGAGTACCTTGGACTACAGGTGCCTGCCACCACACCCAGCTAATTTTTGTATTTTTAGTAGAGATAGGGTTTCACCATGTTGGTCAGGATGGTCTAGATCTCTTGACCTCGTGACCCGCCCACCTCAGCCTCTCAAAGTGCTGATATTATAGGCATGAGCCACAGCGCCCGGCCTATTCAGCTTTCTACTATTTGTTGGCTTTAACAATTAAAGCAATCTAGTTATTGCAACTCTGTTATTTTCCATTCTTACTACGTTTTTAACCTTCATTTATCGTACATTACTCATTTCCATCGATTTCTGTCAGCTCCTGGGCTCTCCACTTTGTCTGATGTATGTTTATGCTTTTGTATCAGTATGATGCATTTACCTTGTTTTTCTTTATAATAAAGTTGAAGATCCAGTGCCATTTGTCCTTCCTTATTGTTCTCATTTTATTTTAATCCTAATGACTTTAACAATTATGTTTTCAAGTTCAATAAATAATCCTGTTGGGATTTTAATTGAAATTGCGTTCTCTCTATAAATTACCTAGAGCAGATTTATCATCTTTCCCTTTAACCAGAAACATAGTCCATTTCTCCATTTATTCAAGTCTTTTCTCATTTCTTCCTTTTAACACTCATAGACTTCAATTTTCATAAGGTTCTTATACTTTTCTTCCATATTTAGCCCATCATTGATTGTTAAAAATACATTTTGCCACTTTCTTTAAAATATTCATTTTTTATTTCCTTTTCATGTCCTTGTATTATCAATAATTTATATTATGGCACTAATTATATTAGGGGCAAAGGTCATCTACATTGTCCTTTCCTTTCCTGGGAAGACCTATAGTATTTCTCCATTAAGTTGTCTTGTTTAAAAAATATATTAAAAAAGAGTACAGCTGTCTTGTTTAAAATAAAACAAAAGAACTTTATATATGAGTATAGCTGTCTCATTTAAAAAATACTTGGTTTTTCATTCATTCCTTCATAACATACCTATAGACTATTTTATGCCAGATACTGTTCTGGGAAAAGGCAGTGAACAGAGGACATGAAAATCCCTGTCTTTATTGAGCTTACATTTTATTATGCTGTGAATTAACCTTTTCTATTTAAAAATTTTAAAAATAAGATGAGTAATTTTATCACATGCCTTTTCTGTATGAACTTAAAATGATAAGGCTCACAGGTGGGGAACCCAGTAGAGCCCACTGGCCAAGGATGCCATGCTGTGGGCCTGAAGGCTCCAACCAGAAACTTTAAAATAAAGCTTTACACCTGATAAAGAAGCAGTTGGAAGGGTGGATGTATCATGAAAATTGTATTTTACTGGAAAGGAAGAAGCCCAGGGCAGCTGCCATTGATTAGTTAGCTGTGTGATGTGGGCAAATCATGGTATCATGGTGGGAACTTGGTTAGTTTTCCTCTCTGCAGAATGGTGCAATTGAACTAGCTTTATTCATTTAGTTATTTAAAAATAAGTATGTATGCCTAGTAGACAATTTCCACAGATCCTTTCAGCTCTGGAAACTCTTATGATTTACATGTGACAAATGCTGGGGAGGGCAATGTTAATTTTTTACATAATTTATTCCATGATTAATGTTACTTTCTTAATAGAAACACACTCAATATAGCCATCTGCCTTTACATTCTTTTATTTGCAAAAGCTGGATAAGAGAAACATGTGTGCCTGATATCTTTCAGTTAGCAAATGTGAGGTATGGAGCATTTGGTCAAGTTAAGGGCTATTAAAAATTTATGCATATTGTCAAAAATTCTTGCACGAATGTGAAAATGCCCATCTCTAGAGTTTGCAGTGATTTAGAAAGCAGAGCTACTACAATGATCAATCTTTCCCCTGAGGTCCGACACTGAGCTTCAACGGGCCTCACCATTTCAGACTCACAGGACAGAGATTTATCTGTGTTTCATCAAGTATGAAAAATATGTGGATGGAGGGGTTTCCAGCCGGTCCCCCCCAAGTCATCCAGCCACCTACATTAATGTCAGCAGGCTCATAAATTTTTCCCACATTCTAAAGAAAGCAGCTTGTGCCACTGCACAGAAGCCTCCAAAGGTGGCAGTTGCTGCCTATAAATTCACTTACACTCAATAAAGGCAACTGACTGCACATGGACTTAATTACCATGGCCCTCCTTGGGAAACTGAGGGGCTCACTATTTCTCAAAGGAGAGGAGGAAAAAGTGGTACATGAAGCAAGGCAACCTCTTAGCAGCACATTACAAAATCTGATTTATTCATTGATGTGTCTACTTATTACCGAGATAGTCTTAGCAGTTATCACTCAAGACTGAAGCGTCCTTCTTGATTCGAAAGTATTATCTTGAATTCTACTCAGGCTTGTATCCTACAGGAACCTCCCTATCCAACCTCCTTTTTTTTTTTTTTAATTTTATTAAAAGGAACAATATCTTACTCAGCACACAATTGGCTATTTTGGTTCTGGTTACTCTTCTACTCAGAAAATGAGATGCATGCATTATTTTCACCTTTCTTAAATATTTACTTGTGTAGAAAAATGAATACTCAGGGAAGAAGAGAGTACCTTAGGAAGGGATGGAAAGATTCTCCCGTTCAAAGGCACTGTCATCCGTTTCTCTTCACCGACCCATCATTCAAAACCTGCGCCATCATTCACCCAGCAACCCCAGCAACCCCTCCTCATTGAGAGGAACAGGTCATTCCCTTTTCTAACTCAGGAATCCAGAAAGCTTAGGAAAACAGACATAGGAGAAAAGTCAGGTTAGCAAAATGTTCGGTCATCTACATTTGAATTCACTTCTTATGCACTACTTTTGAAAAGAAGCAATCCTTTACAAGTAGAAACAAGAGTCAGTTGAAGAAAAGCACAACTTTAAGGTCTAGAGGCAAACTTTGAAGATTCCCCAGCCTTATGTGATCAAGTGCTAAATGAATATTTATCATATTTACAAAACACAAAGGCCTGATTGTTTCTGCTCAAAGCAGCACACACATGTTGACATACGTCTCCAAACAACACAGAAATTAAGAGCTTGCGAGAACAAACCGAATGGCTCTATATCCAAAGAACAGCTCTGTCCTCTGCCGCAGATGCATTAAGTACTGTAAAGAACATTCCCAAGTCCTCTTACTTCCCCAGCTACAGTGACTGCAGCAGAGATGCAATAGATCTGAGGTCCTCCACTTTCCCAGGATAGCACCAATTCTAATTTTTTTTTTTTTTTTTTGAGACAGAGTCTCACTCTGAGGTTGGAGTGCAGTGGTGCAATCTCAGCTCACTGCAACCTCTGTCTCCTGGGTTCAAGTGATTCTCCTGCCAAAGCCTCCTTAGTAGCTGGGATTACAGGTGCCTGCCACCATGCCTGGCTCATTTTTTACATTTTTAGTAGAGACGGGGTTTCATCATGTTGGCCAGGCTGGTCTCGAACTCCTGACCACAGCTGATCCACCTGTCTCGGCCTCCCAAAGTGCTGGGATTACAAATGTGAGCCACTGTGCCCGGCCCAGTTTTAATTTTTTAGTGGTGTCCTTCCCCTCTTTAGAGTGATTCTCTGCCCTGGATGGCATGCAGAGGGTAGCAGTGACTGCTTAGCCCATGGGTTCTTCAGGTCATGCCCCATTGGCAGCAGCAGGGATCTCGTTTGTCACTTGGATTCCAGTGGGATGGACAGAAAAGCACAATAGAGGGTATACTGGGACCCAAGGGTGCAACCTGGAACAGCAGGTCCATAAAGAGAAAATCCATTCAGTGCATTTGCCAAAGAGCCCTGAATCTGTCTTTCATCATGACTTGGCGCCTGGATAAACCAAGAGAGCCTAAAGCTGCTGGATGTTCTTAATTTGTTTTACTGTGATGACTGACATCAAAACCTGCAATTTCACGTGAGCATGCACCTGTCCCTAAGGCCTCAGTGAATAATGCCTGGACCTTAAGTTCTCATCCAACCTCTTCCTCCATTCAACCTAATATATTTTCCACCAAAGCAAACAGTAGAAAAAGTTATTTGCCTTCTCATATGAGTAACCTATACATGGTTCACATCTCTACAGATCACAGCTGCTTTTGAGAATTTACTAAAAATATAATTACACAAGGAATTCAAAATAATGAGCCTCTAACTCACCTCTCTGTATGTGACCATCAGTCTCCCTCTGTCTTTCTAAAACCTCTTTTTTCATGCTGAAAGTAATTCACGCTCCATGCAGAAAACGGACTACAAAGGGAAAGAATACATACAGCCATGGGCCTCAGAAGATATCTATTGTGAACCTTCAGGTGGCTTCCTTTGATGTCCTTAGAAGTCCTCAGAGAGAACAATTCTGAACTTTCTCTTGAGAAACAATTCCAGTTTTACACAATGCTCGCGTTTCAAAAAGTCTTTACTCACCCAGATTGTAGTTCTCAATCTGACAGTAACTAGGCAGGTTTTTAGCCAAGTTACCTGACTTTTCTGAGTCTGCTTTGTCATCTATAAAATAATTGGGGCAAGCCACAGCCAGCTTTCTCAAATCACGCGATTCTTCTCCTTCTCTCTTTCTCCCCTCCTCTGTCTTTTTCTCTTTTCCTTTTAACTACACAGAACCATCACTACGCTCTGCATGAAGATGCTAAGAAGTAGGAGAGAGGCAATTAGGAGTTAGGAAAGACCCGGGTTCCCAGGTGGCACCTAGTGAGCCATGTGACTTTGTGCAACCACCATCTGTTTCAAACAAAATGCTGACCACCTACCACTCCTCTGCAACACGTGGCTGAGGACATTTGTGCTGGCATGCTCAGAAGGAGGAGACCCACTTGGTGTTGTGGGAATCAGAAACCTGAATATTAATTCCAGCTTCACCTGTTACGAGCCATGAGCCCTGAGAAAGCCACTGAGCATGTCTAAGACTTGGGTTCCCATGACAACTTTCTGGGGCAGCACCTGGTGCCGTCCCCTTGCCTAGCAGGAGCAGCAGAGAAATGCAAGTTCATCTGAGAGAAAGGACCAGCTTTTAAAGGTGTGACTAGTGAGGGGAGGTGCTGCAGGCCTGAGAGCTCGGAGATACTAGCAGGGAGAGCATCAGGCTGGAGTGGAGGGAGGAACGTGAAGACGTGACATTCTGTCCATTGCCCGAAGCTCTCTGGACAGTGAGTATGGTCGCTCTCGCTATTTGCGAATTAGCTCTCGAGTTCGACTGGCATCTACTGGGAAGATGACAGACAAGGAATCTGGAGGTCTCCCCAGGTCCCGCAAGCCTTCGAACGACAAAGCTGAACTCGCAGAACTGTACACTGAAAGGGGAGAATTTTACTGCATTTAAGCTGTATCTTAATTTTAAAAATGAAAAAAATAAAAATAAAAAACAAAACAAAAAAAAACAACGAAGCGTTTCAAGACCTCCTCCAGAAAGAATGAGCATTTGCTGGCGATCTGGAGGCATGCCCTGGAGACTCAAGCATACTGCGTGCTGTTTTTTTCTTTTTTTTTTTTCAGTTTGTCTGCCCTGTTATTATCCCCTCAGCTGCATGCCCACCCCCACCACTGGCAGCCCTTGCTCTCCGCGCCTCCACCACCAGCCAGTCTCTCCTTTTGTAGGTTGGCAATGCAGCATTTTGACTGTGGGAGCCAAAGAAGCTGTGTACAGCTGTGAATACAAAGGCCCCAGACTCCAGAATAAAAACATGGGGTACTATGGATATGGGAAACATCCAAATTGCAAGTCATTTATTTGAGAATCTGATAGACTTTCTATAGGTTTAACATGATTACTGAGGGTGTATCTTGTGCCACATATTGTTCTAAGGGCTTTATAGTTACAAATCTATATTACTCTACCTATAAGGTAGGTACTATTACTATACCTACCTCCTTTTTAAGATGAGGAAATTGAGGCACAGAAAGGTTAAGTAACTGGCTCAAGGTCACACAGCCTGCAAGTGATAGAGCCGGGATTTGAACCCAGGCAGCCTGGCTCTAGGGCCTCTGCTCCTCTGCATGTATGTGGCATTTGCAATGCATTTGTTGATTAGAGATACAGAAGACACCATCACATCACAAGACTGAA
This sequence comes from Papio anubis, assembly GCF_008728515.1. Lineage (NCBI taxonomy): Eukaryota > Metazoa > Chordata > Mammalia > Primates > Cercopithecidae > Papio > Papio anubis. The sequence goes on from NC_044985.1 coordinate 120,317,361, forward strand.
AGCAGTGGCTGGTCTACACCCTCAGTCAGGCTCGTGTGCTGAGGACCCTGACAACCTCAAACCCCCGAGTTTTCCCAGGTCACCCCACTTCTGACTGATTATGTGTTGGCTTAAAAGATGGAATGTGGCTACCTAATTTACATCACTTTCAGATTCCTCAAGCTTATGTGAATTAAAAGGAATCTGCTAAAATCAGACTAGCAATGCCCTTCGGCCAGTGCCAGAGCTGGCACCTGATGGGAGTAGGGTAGAGGGTGGGTGTTTACTCCCTCTGTACTGAAGAATGAGCTGGAAGTCAGGCATATTTTCAACAAATGAAGTAACAGGCATAGGTGGCGGAGAAATGGCAATGTTCCATGATAGTGCAATTTGGAATTTTCACTTGGAAAGACTGTGAGGCCTAGAATCAGTCCCAGGGTCCAGAGATGACAGCCACTCAGGTGGCTCCGAAGCCCATTGGGAGATGAGGAGAGGCTGCTGCATCTTCAGGGGCAGGAGCCCACAGTCCCAAGGCTGGCTGTGGGCCACGCAGCCCACCTGGGCTTCAGGCTTCTCTGTTATCACCCCAAGGGGCTGGATGAAGTTACAGCTGAGACCCCTTTATGATACTTTAACGTGAAGCTTATTGATACATCCTGAGACCTAGACGGCAGTTCAAGCCGTGAGAAAAACCAATCAGAGCAAGATGTTTTCTGATAACAAGTGTACCCGTGACTGCTCTGTCCAATATGGGAGCCACTAGCAACAAGGGGCCATCAAAGCTTAAATTTAATGAAATAAAATGAACTGAAATTAAAAATTCAGATCCTCAGTCACCCCAGCCACCTTTCAAGTGCTCAGTGGCCCCATGTGGCCAGAGGCTACCACACCAAACAGTGCACATCAAGCACGTTTCCACCACTGCACGAAGTCCTATTGCACAGCCCTGGTCAGGACAAATACAAACGTCTGTAATTTCCTCCTTCGTTATGAATGCTATTCATGAATGAACAGGATTATGACGCTCATCTCATAAAGCTGTTGAGAGTTGTAGTAGACACTGAATAATGATCCCTAAAGATACTGAGTGCAAATCCCCAGAGTCTGTAAATGGTATTGCATATGAAAAAAGGGGTTTTGTAGATGTGATTAGATTCATGAGAGGGGGAGATGATTGTGGATTAGTCAGGTATGTCCTAAATGCAGTCTTAAGTGTCCTATAAGAGAGGGGTAGAAGGAGATTAGATGCACATAGAAGACAACGAGGTAACGTGACCACAGAAGCACAGAACAGAGCGATGTGACCACAAGCCAAGGAATGCTGGAAGCCCCCAGAAGCTGGTAGAGGCAAGGAAGGGAGCTTCCGGAGGGAGCACAGCCCTGCCAGCACCTTGATGTCAGTCTCCCAACCTGTGAACTGGGAGAAAATAAATTTCTATTGTTTTAAGCCACCAAGTTTGTGGTAATTTGTTACAATTCAACAGTAAACCAATACAAGGGTTAAATCAGTTAAAGTATAAAGCACTTCAAATTCCTGATGTAGAATTATAGAATGAGTGCTCAGTAACTGTGAGTCTCTATTATTATTATTATTGAATACACACCTAATGTGTCCAACCACCAAAATGGTTCTAATTACAGGGGAGGCCAGGGGCGGGGTACAGGGAAGGAGCCCACACTTGAGTTGTGACTCTGGGAGGAGGAGATAGGGCCAAAGGTTTAAGTAGAGGGCATCAGTGTTTGCTTGATGAACAACTGAAGCGCCTCCAAACCCAAAGCATGTTCCTTAAATTGCAATATTTGACAAAAATAGCTATCTCAAATCGTTTATACAGTACAAAGAAAAATAATCACAACTATCACACTATCTAGAAAATTCTAGGCCTGTACAGCTTAAGTGTGAAGCAAGAGAAAACACACCGGCGTGGAGGCAGGACGTAAAATCCAAGAGAATTAACTAAAAAACTACAAGAACTAATGTGGGAATTCACTTAGGGATGCACACACTATATACAAGTCTGCAACCAATCACAAGGAAAATATTGGAAGAAAATCTCATTCGAAACAGAAAATGCACACATAAAATGCATACCCTCAACAAGTAATTTGTGGGGCCCAAGTATGTTATTTGCATCACCTCATTTGACCCTACAGAGTCAGAGAAGTGATACTCAGGGGCTCCCAGCCAGCAAGGGGGCATTCGCTGGCAGAAACCGTGCAATGGGCTGCTGGGACAGTATCGTTTTTCTCACTGTTGCTTTCTTTCCCTCTCTTTCTGGCTTTCCTATAAGCCAGTTAAATTAAAAAAAAAAAAGGCCGGACGCGGTGGCTCACGACTGTAATCCCAGCACTTTGGGAGGCTGAGGCAGATGGATCACCTGAGGTCAGGAGTTTGAGACCAGCCTGGCCAACATGGTGAAACCCCGTCTCTACTAAAAATACAAAAATTAGCTGTGCATGGTGGCGGGTACCTGCAATCCTGGCAACTCGGGAGGCTGAAGCACGAGAATTTCTTGAACCTGGGAGGTGGAGGTTGCAGGGAGCCGAGATTGCACCACTGCACTCCAGTCTGGGCAACAGAGTGAGACTCTGGCTCAAAAAACAAAAAAAGGCAAATGATAAACTGGGAAGTCATTATTGCAATAATTCAAAAGGCTTTGGTATCTGTAATACATATATAACTACATTTTAGAGATCACCTAAAGAAAAGAAAAAAAACACCCAAAAGGGAAGCGGATAAATGACTGGGCATTTTACAATGCTTGTGACAAAGAAACCAAAAGATTCTTTAACCTCCCTATTAATACAATGCACACAAATTAAAAGATGACTGAGATACCATTTTTCTTTTATCAATTTGGTAAAATATTTAAAAAGATCATAATCAATTAATTAACTAGTGCATCCATGCAATCGAAAGTGAGGCCATCAAAACAAAGATGGTTTTCTTTGGAAAAATATTTTAAGGACAAGGGAAAAGTCAATGTTAAATTTTTACAAATTGGAGAAATGATACCTAAAACTGTAATTAAAATATATATGTGAAAGAAAAGGACTGGAAGGAAATTTATCAAAAAATTTCATGGTAGCTATCTCTACATCCTCACAGATGATTTCAATTTTCCTCTTTAAGCTCTATCTTGTGAATGCTCTACAGTGATCACTACTTTCAACATTGGGGAAAAAAACTTCATGTACAATAACGTAGAAATTGAATTAAAAAACAAAGAACCCCTTTTGGCAACTATAAGCGCTAATTCAATGAGATAAGCATAAGTATTCCGAATCGTGGGAGTGCATATTAACTGTAGCTTTTAAGAATTTGTTGAGCCATCATTGTGTGTCCTATTGGAATTTATCCTGAGGACTGACCATGTTTCATGTTTCAAAAGACAATATTTGCTTTTTATTTGCCTTTGATTTAAAAAAGCAACGAAAGGGATTTTATCAAAGTCAATCAGATAAGTATAATCCAATTAAGGAAAATAAATTCACTCTTGACCTTCCATTACTTCAAAAAGAGGCATTTTTACATCTTTGTGAAGTCTGCACAGCACACCCACGAGGATGACTCTAACTGGCCTCCAAACTGTCAGGTCAAGGACACTGGATAAAGTGTTCTCAAGGGACAGGCCAGTGAGGGCCGGATCTTCAAAGGTGCCCATAAACCCTGGGACAACTGAGAAGGCGCTCCCGGGATGACATCCAGAGCTGCTTCCGTCTCCCATGACCCTGCTGGGACCTCAGGTGGGGAAGCAACTCACATCCACGGCCAGCCCCGTCTCCCTACCCTTTGGTCAAAAGATGATTGCCACGGGTGTCTAAGGTATATTCATTGACGTTTCTAAAATCAGGGTGTCTTAAAAACGTAAAATCAACCCAAACAGATGGCCTTTCTTTTTCCTTACATATATGTTTTAGTGAGGGTTTTTATTATAAATATAAAAATAACACTTATTTTCTCTACTTCTAACAGTAGAGAAAAATATGAAACAAAAAGTAACCCTACCACTCTAGCCCCTAGAAGTAGCCATGCTGACAGTTTCTGGTGTATCCTTCCTGAAGTTTCCATCCATCTGCAAATATATATTTATTTTATTTATTTATTTTTTGAGGCGGAGTCTTGCTCTGTTGTCCAGGCTGGAGTGCAGTGGTGCATTCTCGGCTCACTGCAACCTCCACCTCCCGGGTTCAAGCAATCCTCTCGCCTCAACCTCCTGAGTAGCTGGGATTACGGTCACCCGCCACCAAGCCCAGCTAATTTTTGCATTTTTAGTAGAGATGGGGTTTCACCATGTTGGCCCAGGCTGGTCTCAAACTCCTGACCTCAGGTGATCTGCTCACCTCAGCCTCTCAAAGTATTGGGATTACAGGTGTGAGCCACCGTGCCCGGCCTGCAAACATAGATTTAATAAGTTAAATCTGTTTGTGAATATATATATATATATATAAATATAAATATTTTAGCATATTTGGGGTTACAGTTGTACATAGTGCTTTCAACTTGGTTTTGCCACTTAATAATAAATTAGGTTTTACCCTGTCTATATGAAAGTAAAGAATCATTTCATTTACAGAAAATATATTTTTGAATACCTATTCTTTGACACACGAGAAAATGGGGGAAGTTCCTGATGAGGGAAATTCATGAACACTGAGCACACAGCATATAATCCTTGTTAGCTCTGGAAAGGACAGTTTTAGGTGTAAACCAACGTGATTTAATCAGAAGACTTAAATCTTTTGAAACAATGCCTTTCTACCTGCATTTCCATGATTGCAACTGCACAAAATCATCCCAAGTATATTTTCTCCAGACCCAATTATGTAACTGAATAAGAATGAAAAACTGTAATACCATTGGCTTGAAGCACCATTCACTGCTTATTCATGAAATTTATATACCAGTTTCATCCTGCTAGCAGGCACAGTCTTAATGGGACCTGCAGTTTACATGGGAGGGGGGCATCTGAGTGAGCAGTGGTTATAGTCTGGGAGAAATGACAGTGGCCCACACTTAAGAGGTCTAAGCACCCTTCATCTGTTCACAACTCCGTGAAACAGGGACGATTCTTGTTCTCATATCACAGATGAGGAAACCTACACACAGAGAAGCTAAGTGACTTGCCCAGGTGTACACAGCTATTTTGCGGGAAGCAATGACTCCAGTTTGCATTCCTAATCATTGTGTCAAACTGCTCGGAGGAGCAAAGCGGAGGGGCTCTCAGAGCTCACGGAGGAGACGGAAGGAACCTGGGAGGGAATGGTCAGGGGGCTTTCATCACAAGTCATTCTCAAGTTGAACAACAAAGCAGTGGGGCAGCACGGTGAGGAAGCGAAAGAGAGGAGTGAGGGTGGGGACCCTGAGTCCTTGGGACCCATCCTGTAAGGGCCTCAGTCAAAGAGCGGGGTGAATGTTGAGACCACAGCGGAAGCCCCGGAGTGGCTGACGAGAATCTGTGACCTTCGAGGCGGTGCTCATCTTCCCACCTGGGCAGCATTTTCGATGGTAGCAAAATGGAGGGGACCTGATGGATAGGCCCCTGAGACATGGGCCTGGCACCACCTATGTTCATGGGGGAGAACTAGCAGCCAGCAGAGCCGGGCTCAGACCCAAGAGGCTTGGACTGTGGGTGGCCGGTGCCTGGGGACAAGTGGCAGAAACCACGGGCTGCAAAGGAAGCCCCCAACAGACCAGGTGGGCCGGACCAGCACAGCCACACCACATGGCTGTAGAAACCCACCAGGGGCTGGGTGCGGTGGCTCACGCCTGTAATCCCAGCACTTTGGGAGGCCGACGCGGGTGGATTACTTGAGGTTAGGAGTTTGAGACCAGTCTGGCCAACATGGTGAAGCCCTGTCTCTACTAAAAATACAAAATTAGCCTGGTATGGTGGTGTGCACCTGTAATCCCAGCTACTCGGGAGGCTCAGGCAGAAGAATCACTTAAACTTGGGTGGCGGAGGTTGCAGTGAGCTGAGATCACATCACTGCACTCCAGCCGGGGTGACACAGCGAGACTGTCTCAAAAACAAACAAACACAAAACAAAAAAACCACCAGGGTATGAAATGGTGTGCCTGGCACTCTCCCCAGCTGCCAGCTGTTAGTGTAAGGATATGAAATTTCCTTTTACAGTCAGATGCAGTAAGGAGAAGAAAAATGGGGCAAGATTCTTGAGAGAGAGACATTTAAATTGACTTCAAATTTACCCAGGAGAGACAGTTAACCTGAAAGAGACTACTTTAAACCAGAAGAGACAAAGTCACCTATAATTGGCAAATGCAAGTCTTCCCTCCCCCACTGCTTTTTAAAATTATTTATTTATTGTCTTTTTTACTGTGACCCATTTTTGATGAAGATGCAAGTCTTATACCATGAGCAGGAGTGGGAGTCTGAGAACGATGGTAGTGACTGGAAAACTGGGTTTTGGTATTCTGGATAACAGAACATGATATTTTAAAGAACGACAAGCATTGGCATTTTTGCTGATATACTACTATTACTGTGATATATTTCTAACAGCTTTATGGAGGCCTGAGTGATATACAATAAACTGATCATATTTCAAGGATAGAATTTTATAAGTTTTGACAAATATATGCTCTCATGAAACCATCCCCAGAAAGCAAGGAGGAAAGTGATGGAGAAAGGAGGGCTATGTGCACATCGATACCATCTGCTCAATTAACAGCAGCCCTCCGTCTCCATTTATCATCATCAGTACAGAATTTACACAACATCAAATTCCTCATTTTAAATACCCCCTCATTCAAAATATCCCATTTTGCTATAAAATATCTCTGATAAATAAGACATAGAAAGAAAATCTCACAAATGTAATCAATTTTGAATTTTTAAAAGTCATCACTTTTAAAATTGTATTGTAGGAAAGGATGGAACTCTCAGTCAAAAGCATGTCACTGTTATGTCAAACACTCATGAAGAAACTTTAGTATAAAACTGAAGTATTATTGAGGACATAGTGTATTAGGATCCCACATAAAGTTAATACAAGAAGTTTATAGTACTTTAGATTTTTGTAAATCACTGTAAAAGTAATTGATATGTATTAGACACCTATTGCTGCATAACAAGTCATTCCAAGCCTTAGCAGCTTGAAACAACAAACACATATTGCATCACAGTTTATGTGGGTGGGGAATCAGATGTGGCTCAGCTGGGCGCCTCTGCTTCAAGGTCTCCCACAAGGCTGTCATCAAAGTGCTGGTGGGGACTGTGGTCTCATCTGATGGCTCACCTGGGTCAAGGGGATTCACTTCCAAGTCTATGCCTGTGGTTGGTGGGTAGCATTTAGTTCTCAGGCTGCTGGAGGGGGGCCCTCAGCTTCTCAATGGCTGTTGCTCGGGAGCCTCCCCCAGCTCCCTGCCATGTGGGCCTCTCCACTGGGCAGCAGACACTATGGTGGCTGACTCCTCTGAGCCAGCAAGGGAAAAGGCAAGTGAGAGAGCAGGAAAGGCAAGCAGGATGAAGGTGATATCCCATCACTCTAGCCATATCCTTGTCTTTGGAAGTGAGTTACTAGGTATACCTTACACTTCAGGGGAGGGATCACTGGAGGCCAGCTTAGAGGCTGCCTGCCACAGATATCTTTCAACAGAATCTTTTGAGAGAAAGTTCGATTTTTCTACTGCCAACATTTAAATTCTCTGGTCCTGATGAGCTAACCACAGTTGGCGTCAGAACATCTTGAGACCTGATGTAATATGATGCAATACCCCATCAAGAAAACAGATGGCCAAGTCTGCCTTCTATGGCTCCTGGGATTTATCATAACAATCTGCCCTCTTTTCTTCCCTTCTTGAAATAAAATTGGTTTAAAAAATTCTTCTAATTAGGTTACCAACAAACTGTTCTGCTGTGTAGAAAAATTCTCTGATGAATACCATTTAAAAACCATCTTTTGTAAACAAGTTTTAACTCATTTAATGTTTCATTTAAGAGCATTAAAGAACACCCTTAAATATGAATACGCTTGGAGCCTTGTCCCCAAAACTACCTATCTACCCATTTGATAAAGTTTGGATGCCCCCTCCAAATCTCATGTTGAAATGTGATCCCTAGCGTTGGAGGTAGGGCCTGGTGGGAGGTGTCTGGGTCATGGGGGCAGATCCCTCATGGCTTGGTGCTGTCCTTGCTATAGTGAGGGAGTTCTTGCAAGATCTGGTTGTTTAAAAGTGTGTGTGGCACCACCCTCCCACTGCCAACCCCACACTCTCTCTTTTGCTCTTGCTCTTGCCATTTGACATGCCTCCTCCTGCATCACCTTCCACTGTAAGTTGAGTTAAAGCTCCCCAAGGCAAACAGGAGCAGATACCAGCACTATGCTTCCCGTAAAGCTTGTAGAACCTTGAGCCAATTAAGCTTCTTTTCCTTAGAAATTATCTGGCCTCAGATATTTCTTCATAGCAATGCAAGAACCACATAACACACCATCATTTCAAGGAGACCTGGTGGCCAGGTGTCAAGTCCCAGGAATCAGCAGCTGCCTCAAAGCATTATGACCGAGAGGGACCATGATCGAGAATCTCAAGCTTGTTACAAGTAGAGAGGCTGGCTAGATGCCAGAAGGGAAGGTTGTTTCTGGGTCCCGTGGCTTTCGGACAGACCTGGCATGTGAAGTCCTGCCATCCTGGGGCTATGTCATGCACCCATTATATTCCAAGCCATGTGGTCACAGAGGCACTATGTGGGCCGTTTTTCCATATTTAAAAAAATGAATTTCTGAATTCTTAGCCTTGGCACTTCACGCTTCTAAAACGAAGCCAAGAAACCTCATGACTCTATATCAATATGCTTCTGTGCTTAAAAACATACAATAACCTCAGACACTAAAGAACAGACTGGACATATCACGATGTAGTTCATATTCACCTGCATTCAATGAACCAATGCCGGATCTGGTCTTGAAGGTTCTCCTTGATGTCCAGGCCTTCTATCAACTTTAGGTCATTCTTGATGGTAACCAGGGCTTCCCTGTAGTCCTCTTCATGCTTCATCTGCACCTCGTTCCGCAGACGGTCCACCTTTTCAGCCTGGATTACTGTAGCACTGACTTCATTAAAGAGAGGAGGTGGATTCTGAAAATATATACAAACAAAAAGGTTTGAGGTCATAAAAGTTACAGAGCTGGCAAAAATATCAGAAACTAAACAAATGTGTTAATATCTTCCATAGTGTCCTAGCAAAGGCAAATAAGAAATGCAAGCATCCAGAGGAAGCAAAGCTAACTGAGTACATTTACTCAGTGTATTTAATCCACAGTCCCTGACGTAATGCTTTATGTTCTTTTGTTTTGAAGTTTTCAGCTTCAATATGTTTGAGGTTTCTCTCTTGTCAACAACATAGATCTGGATTAAAAAAACTCAATCTGAGAATTATAGAAAAGAAAAATTTTATTCATTGTATAGAAGAAACATTTGGAGATAATCTTCTTATCTTAAGTTTCTTATCTAACACACTTTCTTTTTGTTTTGTTTTGTTTTTTTCCTTTCCTACCTTCTGCTGGATTTATGGAGTTAGTTTTATTCATTCTTATCATGTAGTGGTTTAAAAATTATACATCTTATTTTAATCTTCTACTGGTTATCTTAAAATTTTAACATGTTACTTAATATCTATATTTCTATCTGTCTAGAATTTATCATAATCTAGAGCTTCTTTGAACAAGTATAGGACCTATGCATGTGTTCACTTTTCTTCCCACAACCTCTCATTTTATAATATCATAGACTGTAATTAATTTTGAAAACATGTGTTTACATTTAACTATGAGATGTCCTGGTTTCTCTGTTTACCCTTTGCATTAGTCCATTTTTGCACTGCTATAAAAGAATACTGGAGGGTGGGTAATTTATAAGGAAAATAAGTTTATTTTGGCTCATAGTTCTGCAGGCTGTACGAGAAGCATGGTGCCAGCATCTGCGTGGCTTCTGGTGAGGCCTCAGGAAACTTACAATCACGGCAGAAGATGACAGGGAGCCAGTGCCTCGCGTGGTGAAAGGGAGCAAGAGAGAAAGAAGGGGAGGTCCCAGATTCATATAAAAAACCAGATCTTGTGTGAACGGAGAGAATTCGCTTATCACCAAGAAGATGGTGCTAAGCCATTCATGAGAGATCTGCCCCCATGATCCATCACCTCCCACTAGGCTCCACCTCCAACATTAGGAATCACATTTTAACACGAGATTTGGAGGGGACAAGCATCCAAACCATATGACCCTTGTTCTTTTTTGTATTCAGTTTTCCTTTTGCTGAAGTATGTCCTTGAGTGTAACTTTCAGAATGAATATGTACAGCCATAAATATTATAAGGACTTGCATTTGTAAGGATGTCTTCATTTGGTCCCTCCCACTTGAATGGCATTTTGGTAGTTCCTTTGAGGAATTCTACTTCTAATATGTAGAGTTTCCAGCTCCATTTTTGCAAACGGAATTGTTGTTCCTTTGCAAGTAAGCTGTTTACCTCCCTGAAAGTATTTATAATGCTTTACTCTTAAGAGTTTTGAAAGTTCATTAAAATGTATCTAGGTGTAGGCATTTCTTCATTCATTGTATTCTCCTTTGGTAGGTCTATTCAATATAAAGAATTACCTTCAACTCTTCGAGTTTTCCTTCTATTATCTCTTTCTCTCCATTTCCTTGTCTGCAGTAAACATTAGATAAATGCCAGACCACCAGATTGATCTTTCATGACTCTGAGCTTTTATATTTTCCATTTGTCTATTTGCACTAGGTGATAGTGCAAATAGGAGAAAAAAATCACTATGTTATAGCGCAGATAGGAGATTTCTTTAGCTTTATCTTCCAGAACCAATTTGCTTTTCAGTTATGTATACCATTTGGATTATTTAAATTTTGGAGTGGTTACTGTTGTTGTTTTAATTTTGGGCATGCTCTTATATTCCCAGAATAGTTTCTTATTTTATACTTGTTCCTTTCTTATTTTTTGTAGTCACTATGGTGAACACTATTGTGATTGTTGTCATTAGGACAGGCTGCACCAATAGCTAAGTGGGCGAAATCCAGGAATACTAGGGAGCTCTGGAGTAAAGAAATGTCCAAGGGTAAGAGAACAACGTTAAAGTCCATTTTGAAAGCTGTGAAACAAGAATATGACAAAATTCAAGACCCTGTTTATAAGAGACATTAGCAAAACTATAAACTTAAATCAATTACTTCAAAAAAATCATTATCTTAAAGATTCAATTCATGTCTTAAACTAAAATTTTGAACGAATTAGTTAAATGTAACACAAATGTACACACACATATACACACACTCTCAAAGAAATACCTATGAACCTCTGGAGGTGGGAGGGATTTCACAATGAAGATGTCGTTAAAATACAGTGTCCACTCACCCCATAAAGTCAGTGAAAAGAGAACAGGAAACCACATATATCATACTTGGTAAATATATGCATTAGAAAATCCTAAGGAAATTTGAGCCAATTTTCTAAGTTTAGTAAAATAAGAACAAACAACTTTTCTTTTTTGGAGACAAAGTCTCACTCTTTGTCACCCAGGCTGGAGTACAATGGCACAATCTCAGCTCACTGCAACCTCTGCCTCCTGGGCTCAAGCAATCCTCCCACCTCAGCCTCCTGAGTACTGGGAGTACAGGTGCGCACCACCACACTTGGGTGATTTTTTATACTTTTTGTAGAGATGGGGTCTTGCTGTGTTGCCCAGGCTGGTCTTAAACACCTAAACTCAGGCAACTCACTCGCCTCTGCCTCCTAAAGTGCTGGGATCACAGGGGTGAACCACCATGCCTGGCTGAGAAAATACAACTTTTATGATGCTAGAAGAAAAACCCTAAAAATTACTTTTTAAAGTAATATAAAAGCAAATATAGAATGAGAATTACAGAATCATTTTAAAGAACAATGTTAAAAACAAATGATCATTAATTGCCTCAATAAAGGTGCTCAAAAGCATGACTTTTCTTTATATTATGTATTTGTGTCAAAACTGAACAGTAGGAATTTCCTTTATATTATCATTAAAATATCCAGTTCTTATATTGTCCAGGTAATGTTTTTCATTCCTAGTGTTTACATCTTAAGTGTGTAAGACATATAGCATAGCATAAATTCATATAGAGACTTTAATCTCTCCAATGGCTAATTTAGTTTTCATGGAGATGTTAAAATGGATCTCTGCAATAAATGACCCAAATTTTTTTTTTTGCCTCTGATTGAAGTCTTGTATTAATAATGTCACAATTACCTACTGTATAATGTATCATCTGGTGTAGCTTTTCTCCAAATTATGTTGTTCCTGTCGTTATTTGTAGATTTCCTTCATAGACGTATACAGACAAACTATATTTTACCTGAGTCTTTTCTCCTTTCATCCCTACAAATGAATGAATGAGCAAGTGATTCTAATTTGTGTCTTGTCAACAGCCCTATACGATGTGTCCAAGAAACTTCCTAATACTTCCACAATCCATGAGTGCAACAAAACACTCAGCTGTCACTGGATTTTCCTAATAGCCCCTTGGCATGGTTCCTGTCTTACATATTCCTGTGCTGCGTTTCTTTATTCATGTCCACATCTATTTTCATTTCATTTTATTTTTATTTATATGTTTTTTTTGTGAGACAGAGTCTCACTCTGTTGCCCAGGCTGGAGTGCAGTGGCACGATCTCGGCTCACTGCAACCTCTGCCTCCCGGGTTCAAGTGGTTCTCCTGCCTCAGCCTCCTGAGTAGCTGGGACTACAGGAGTGCACCACCACACCCAGCTAATTTTTGTATTTTTAGTAGAGACGGGGTTTCACCACGTTGGCCACACATCTATTATTTGAGGTAAGAATGAGGACATGACTATCCTACTGAACAGATGAGGAAACAGAGGTTCAGAACTCAGTGACTTTCCTGTCATTCCACGTTAATGAAGAATCCAGCAATAAGGCTTCCCGGCTCCTTTAGTGCTGTGTTTCTCCTATTACACCACGCTGTGCTGTTAATATGTGTGTATTCATGCATGTTTCTTGATATAGACTTTCTCTGACAAAAATACATTTGGGTCATTTGTGGCTCCTTTCTCTGGTTGCTTTTGAATTTAAAGGTTATAACATATTTAGGTCCTATGTTAATGAGCAGCTTTTCCTTTGGGCTAAAACATCTTTTCCTCTTTAGCAACTTTGGTCATGTGGAATTCAAATTTGTTAACTCACTGCATAAACAGCAACTCATTTAAAAATAAATTACAAATATTAAAGGGAGATAGAGAACACGATAGTATACTATATATTGAAATACATCAGCTGTAGAATAATGCATCTTAATGAAGGCTTCCCATGTGAATAAACCATTATATTTACAAGCTTTCCATAGTTAATGACCCAGAACTGGATAACGAAACCTACATTTATAGCAAGGTCCTCTGTCAGCAAAAATATACATATTAATAATTGATGTTGCTGTAAAAATAGGACATAATGTGATGCCTCCTGAGTTTGTGGGGAAATAGGACTACATGGTCCATTAACTTAAAATGCTTATCTAATGTTTGATGGGCTTTGTCTTTAAAAATCCTTCTTCAAATTAGTAAGAGAAAATGGACATTTGTCCACATGAAAGTCTGTTCAATTTATCAGCTGCAAATATACTTGCAAATAAGTGACTGAATGCTGTTAACTTTCTGGGGCAGCTCGCTGTCTCGCTGGATTGTGCTCTTTGTGGCGCTTTGTTGTTACCGAAGGCAAAGAAGGAGCAGGGTAGACATCTATTCCCAGCAAATGACCATCCTGTGAAATTTCTTGCCATCGTCAATGCAGAGATTGATGAGCACTGCGGCGCCCCTGGACACCTCAGTGTTCATTAGGAAGCACTTAGAGGCGCGTGTTCGGTCAGATCATTGGGCTCGCCGCATGCCCTGGCTCTAATTTTGCACATGGAAGACCTCACGCTGAGGAATGCACCACTCCTTAGTTGGTTCATTTCAAGATCATGCGAAGAGGGAGGTGTTCTTTAGTTTATTAAAATCAGCCATTTTGTTTCATCATTTCATTTCAGAGTAATATATCTATATTTATGTATCTGTGTTTATACAATATACCTACTCATAAAGATGAGCCCAGCAGGAGAAGTGAAGAAAGATAGTACGGATAGCTAGAGCTGATGGTTTGCTTTTACCCTCTGCTCAGAGCAAAGTTATGGTAAATCTTTATCTGAGATGCAACAATTTTAGTGGGCACAAAACTATTAAAGAATAAAAAATGTTCTAGCCTGTTAAGCCTAATTTCTGAAAAAATTTTTAGTATGTAAAAAAAATAGCTTTATTAGGAACTGGGTTATAAGAGGTCTAGTTGTGCTTATAATTAATTAGTGGTGTGCTACTTTCTTTAAACATATATTAAAATAAACACTTTGATGGCATTTATGGTTTGCTAGGCACTATTTTACGCAGTTGAAAAGTATCAACTCCCTTATTTCTCAACACAGCCTTATGCTACTAGGTAGCATTATTATCTTCATCTTTATATGACAAAATTGAGGCACAAAGAAGTCAAGGAACTTGTCCAGGGTCACACAGCTAGGAAGTGGCTAGGGCTTTGGCCTGAGGCTTCTATTTCTGGAGTCTCTGTTCTTACTCTCCGTGCTTTGCTGTCTCTCTTTGCTGATAGGTTTCCTCCGACTTAAAAAAAAATTTATGGGTACTATAGACCATACTTTTACAAAAAATGTGCATTTGTAATTGCAATACCGCTGAACTGCCTTGCAAAGAGGCTGGGCTATTTACTCTCCCCTCACAAGAAGTGCATGACAATGTCTGTGCTTCTATACCTTGCCAACACTGTAACGTTAACTTTTTTGATATTTGCTAACTTAAGTAGGTAAAAGATGGCAATTTAAGAAGCATTTTTGAATTATGAATGATGTGAGCATCTAAATGCATGTTAATAATCTATTTTAAAAATTAACAGCTAACACTTACGTAGTGCTTACTGCATGCTACTACTGCCAGACACTAGTTTAAATGCCTTACAGATAGCAATTTCTTTAATGCTTAACACAAATCTATGAGCTAGGAGTTATTACTGCCTCCATTTTACATGTATAGAAACTGTGGCACAAAGGGGCCAAGGTGCCAGCCCAAGTTCACACAGCTAGAAAATAGTCGAACTGGAATCTGAACCCAGGTAGGTTGGCTCCGGGATTCTTGACCTTAACGGCTTTAAATTGCTGCATTACATCACTTTGCAATGAGCCCTCGTATTAGATAAGTAAAGGCAGATGTCCTGCCCTAGAATGTAGACAAAGGAGTCCTGGGCTCAGGGGACAAACAGAGGGGTAAGGAAGAGAATTCTTTTCATCATTTAGTCTCTGATGATCTGGAGACCTGAGACAAGAATAAAACTGCATCCCAATACGAAGAAAAAACTAAAAACAAAACCAGAGGCTCCCAAGTAACTAGACTGCAAAATCCCATGTAATAGAAAAGAAAACGGTGACTTCCTTTTTCTCCGCAAAGCCTCCTGAAGTGGCCTTTCGAAACCACAGATGCTTCCAGGCGTCCTTCTTGAAATTCTAATCTCCCCACTCAGGTGTCTGACGGCCCTGCAGACACAGTTGTACAGGACGCACTGCTTGTTGTGTTTGCAGACTTTTTGCTGGTGCCAAAACACAAGCTGTGTGCACAGGTAGCACCATTTTTGCCTCCACAATTCCCCCCTGCAGCTAGCTACAGTAGCCGCAGATGAGGTTTAAACCCTATGGGCTACTCCAAACCCTTTGCTTTACAGGATCATATTTTTAACAGACTACATTTTCAGTTCATAACTTCAGCAGTACATGATGACAAAGGCCAGGATGTTTTATAGTTTGAACTCAGTTGCACATGTATTTACACAACAATTTATTTATTTTGAATTTTTTTTTGTTGCATGAAATTATTTTGTGTTTTGTTCCATGAAAAGTTGTAGTTCTGGATAGTTTTCCACTCTATGAATCAGTCAGATATCGTGACAACATACTATAATTTTTCAAGATAATTAACATCAGCCAGCATTCCATGATGGCACATCTTATTCCAAGCTCCAGGCCAGACCATTTTCCTTCAGTCTGTCCTAAGGGCCTCCTAACAGCATCTCTGTGAAATAGGTAGCACTCTCCTGCCCTTAGAGAAGAAGAAACTGAGGCTCACTGGTAAGTATGTCACTCAAAATCCTTCCATTGGCACACTGCAGAGCTGGGCTTTGAGCCTAGCTCTGTCTGCCTGGGAAGCGCACACTCCCAACTGTCCTCCAACCCCATGCCTGGTTCTCCCTCAATGCAGGGGAGCAGGCCTTCAAAGCTGGTGCCTGGAAACTCACACTCGTTTCCAAGGTGCTGCTTCCTTCCCAGGACATGTAGAGAACAGCCCTTTTGCATTTAAAAAGTGTAACAAAACAAAAACAAAGTCAAACAAAACCCCACAAATTACAGCGAATCTATTTTTTGAGAATTTTTTTAAAAAATAAAAACAATCAAAGATCATCTGCAGCAAATATGATGAATAATACACATGACCAAGCTAGACTACATAGTTTCATTTCATTTTGAAATGAAAGTGTGATCATCAAAGAGTCATTTAGATTCTTTGCTCACTTTGGCTTTGACAGCAATTCCCAAAGAGGAACCCCATGTTCTGAGGGCAACAAAAGCAGTTACAATATGCACAGAGCTTTCCCAAACGGAGTCTCGGGAGAGGGCCATGCTCATTTGGGCGCCCAAGCTCGTACTTGAGGTTAGCTGTTAATAAGAAAGAAATTGAATGTATTGGCCAAAAATAATTTAGAATACAGCTTGCTTCATGTTAGAGTGGGAAAGTGAACAGGGTTTTATGCTGCTTTTAGGATTCAGTAGATGCGTTTAAAAGTGACAGGTCTTCCTCTTTAATAAGTGTTTCCCCAGTGTTCTTTATTATAATGCAAACATTGATAGCTTCAGGGTAACATAAAATATATGATGGTCATGACTGTAGGACAAATTATTTCAAAGGGATCCACAAAATGAAATGTATTACAATCATTAAGTTTCCTTCTACTTGATCCACTCCATTGGCTCTGCCAATTAAAATAACTGCACATAAATTTTAGAGTGCTATTTATTTTTCTTTGTATTTTAGAATATAAATATTTAAAATGGCAATATCCAAAAAAAGATAATTTATAGGACAATGGTAAAAGAAACATTTGGTCAGGAATTGAAGGCATGATGATGTCTCTTGCTCTAATTTTGGTTTCAGTTACTAAATAGTCACTCCTAGAAATATGCCAAACCTCTCCTAAAGATACAAATATGGTTTAGATCAGATAAGTCAATGGTTTCTACATTGGTATAGTGCAACAAAATGAAATAACAAAAAATAAATTTTAAAATGAGTAGGTAATATCTTAACCAGTGATATAGTGGAAAATATATTCAATTGCAAACATTTCTTAGATTTAGGGTAACAGATTTCGGATTTTTAAAAGTGGTTTTCAGCCAGTGAACAGAAGATAACATTCTTTTAAAAACTGAATCCATATATCTCTTAATGGTGTAAAATTTCAATAGAACATGTCATGCCAAGTGAAGACATACTCAAGAAAAAAAAAAGCAAACTGAAGAAAGTCACATTGAATACAAAACAGACGTTATTGTCTTTATACCAAACTTCATTCAGAAAAAATTAATACAAACTTCATTCATTTGAGCTGAGTACATATAAACTACAAAATAACACTAAAAGAAAGTTAAAAACATGTAATTCTATCTTTGTATGGTATCAGTGTAAGCTAGTAAGACTTTAGCATGAACAAACTGAACATTGCCTAAGTTTCTGGTGTGTGGCACAGTATAGGTGTTCAGTAAATGTAGACTGAATTAAATAAAATGGAAATCTAATTAAATAGAAGTTGTTGAATCCCAACTGATTCTAAAGTAATATTTCATGTTAAACTTAGATTGTATTAGATTAAATCTTTTGACTTCTAATTTAATTTTTACAGTAGAAAACTGGACGTAATAATTCTTTTTATAATTACATTCTATATCCATGTGTCTCTTATGGGTGTTGAGCAGAGAAATACTAACATATCATCATGTACCCATCTACCCATATACACCATACAATGTGGAGATCTTAGGGGAAAAATTTATGAAACTCTACTGTCATTTAATATTACTTTTTTTGTTTTGTAAAACGTAGTACTATATCTTTATTTTAAAAAATGAATGCATAATAGATGTACATATTTTCAGTGTATATGTGATATCTGGATATATTCATGTAATGTGTAATGATCAAATCAGGGTAATTGGACTATCCATCATCTCAAATATTTATCTTTTCTTTATACTGAGAACATTCAAATCCTACTCTTTTAGCTATTTAGAAATATACAATTGATTATTGTTAACTATACTCACCTTATTGAACTATCAAACACTAGATCTTATTCCTTCTAAAGAACTGTATTTTTCTACCCATTAATCAATGTCTCTTCATCTCCCCTCACCCACCTACCCTTCCAGTCCTCTGGTAACCACCAATCTACTCTGTATCTTCAGATGATCTACTTTTTTAGCTCCCATGTATAAGTGAGAATATGTGATTTTTGTTTTTCTGTGCTGGCTTATTTCACTTAACATAATGACCTCCTCTTCCATTCATGTCTGCAAATGACAGGATTTCACTACTTTTTATGGCTGAATAATATTCCATTGTGTATATACATACCACATTTTCTGTATTCACTTATCTGCTAATAGGCACTTAGGTGGATTCCATATCTTGGCTATTGTGAATAGTGCTGCAACAGACATGCAAGTGAAGTTATCTCTTTGATGTATTGGTCTCCTTTCTTTGGGATATGCACTCAACAGTGGGATTGCTGGATCATATGGTATTAGGTTGGTGCAAAAAGTAATTGTGGTTTTTGCCATTACTGTTAATGGTTCTATCAGCCTAATAGTTGTATTTTTAGTCTTTTGAGGAACTTCCATACTGTTTTCCATAGTGGCTAATTTGCATTCCCACCAACAGTGCACAAGCGTTCCTTTTTCTCCACATTCTTGCCGGAATCCATTATTTTTTGTCTTTTTGATAATAATGTATTTTGATTGATTTTGCATATGGTGAGATATAGGGGTCTAGCTTTAATCTTCTGCATATGGTTATCCAGTTTTCCTAGCACCATTTATTGAAATGACTGTCCTTTCTCCAATGTAGGTTCTTGGAGCCTTTGTCGAAAATAAATGGGCTGTAAATGCATGGATTTATTTCAGGGTTTTCAATTTGTTCCATTGGTCTGTGTGTCTGTTTTCAAGCCAGTATCATGCTGCTTTGGTTACTACTGTTTTGTAGTATATTTTGAAGTCAGGTAGTGTATGTAATACCTCCAGCTTTGTTCTTTTTGCTCAGGATTGTTTGGGCTATTCAGCATCTCTTGTGGTTCTATAGGAATTTTAGAATTTTTTTTATTTATTTTTGTGAAGAATATCATTGTTATTTTGATAGAGATTGCACTAAATCTGTAAATTTATTGGGTAGTATTCATATTTTAACAGTATTAATTCTTCCAATCCATGAGCATGGAATATATCATTCCATTTTTTTGTGTCCTCTTCAATTTTTTCATCAGCGCTTTATAGTTTTCCTTGTAGAAATCTTTCACTTCTTTGGTTCATATTTCTCTTCTAGGTGTTTCATATCTTTTGTAGGTACTGTAAATGGGATTACTTTTTTGAATCTTTTTAGATTTTTTCACTGTTGGCTATAGAAATGCTACTGATTTTTGCATGCTAGTTTGTTTCCTGTAACTTTACTGAATTCATTTATAAATTCTCCCAGTTTTTTGATGGAGTCTTTAGGTTTTCCTAGCTATAAGATCATATCATCTGCAAAAAAGGCTAATTTGACTTCTTCCTTTCCAATTTTGATGTCTTTGATTTTTCTCTTTTGACAAATTACTCTGGCTAGGACTTCCAGTACTATGTTGAATAAAATTTGTAAGAGTGGGCATCCTTGTCCTGCTCCAGAGCTGAGAGGAAAGGCTTTCAAATTTTCCCCCATTCAGTATGATGTTAGCTGTGGGTTTGTCATATACTGCCTTTACTGTTGGGAGGTATGTTCTTTCGGTGTCCAGTTTGTTTAGAATTGCTATCTTAAGGGATGTTGAATTTTATGGAATGCTTTTTCAGCATCTATTGAAATGATCACATGGTTTTTGTTCTTGGTTTTGTTAATGTGATGTTTCATGTTTATTGATTTGTGTATGTTGAACCATTCTTGCATCTCTGGGATGAATCCTGCTAGGTCATGGTGAATGATCTTTCTTTTTTTTTTTCCTGATTCTATTTTTTTAAATGTAATTTCCAGGGTACATGTGCAGCATGGGCAGGTTTGTTACATAGGTAAATGTGTGCCATGGTTGTTTGCTGCACCTATCAACCCATCACCTAGGTATGAAGCCCCACATGCATTAGCTATTTTTCTTGATGCTCTCCCTCCACCCGCCCCCCACCTCCAACAGGCCCCACTGTGTGTTGTTTCCCTCCCTGTGTCCATGTGTTTAGTCTTTTGTTCTAAAAGTCCATGTGTTCTCGTTGTTGTGAATGATCTTTTTAAAGCATTGTTGAGTTTGGTTTGTTAGTGTTTTGTTGAGGATTTCTCCATCTATGTTCATTGGGGATGTTGGCCGGTAGTTTTCTTTTTTTGTTGTGTCTATGTCTGGCTTTGGTGCCAGACCTTATAGAATGAGTTTGAAAGTACAGATGACTTTTGAACAACATGGGAGTTAGGAGTGCTGGTGCCACACACAGCAAAAAAATCTACACATAGCATTTGACTCCCCAAAACTTAACTACTAATAACTTGTTGACCAGATGCCTTACTGATAACATAAACAGTCCATTAACACATATTTTATATATTACATGTATTACATACTGTATTCTTGAAGCGAGAGAAAAGAAAATGTTATTAAAATCATAAGGAAGAGAAGATTATTTATTACTAAGTAGAAATCTATCATCATAAAAGTTTTCATCCTCATTGTCTTCAAACTGAGTAGGCTGAGGAGGAGGAGAAAGAGGAGAGGTTGGTCTTGCTGTCTTAAGGGTGGCAGAGGCAGAAGAAAAATCTGCTTATAAGTGGGCCCATGTAGTTCAAACCTGTGTGGTTCAAGTGTTACCTGGTCTTTTGTTCTCTTTAATTTTTTTTTAATAGTTTGAGTAGTATTGGTATTAGTTCTTTAAATGTTTGATAGAATTTAGTAGGGAATCCATCAGGTCCTGGGCTTTTCTTTGATGAGAGGCTTTTTATTATTGATTCAATCTCATTAGTCATCACTGGTCTGTTCAGGTTTTCTGTTTCTTCATGGTTCAATTTTGGTAGGTTGTACACGTCCAGAAATTTATCTGTTTCTTATAGACTTTCCAAATTGTTGATGTACAGTTTTTTTTGTCATAGTTTCTAATGATCCTATGTATTTCTGTGGTATCATTGTTAAGTCTCTTCTTAAATTTCTGATTTCTTTTATTTTGGTCTTCTCTCTTTTTTCCTCCTAGTCTAGCTAAAAGTCTGTCAATTTTGTTATCTTTTCAAAAACTCAACTTTTCATTTTGTTGATTTGTGTGTATATGTGTTTTAGTATCAATTTCATTTATTTCTGCTCTGATCTTAATTTCTTTCCTTTCACTAATTTTGGGTTTGATTTCTCCTTGCTTTTCTAGTACCTTGAGGTGCACTATTAGGTTGTTTAAGCTCTTTCTGTTTTTCTGACGTAGGCCTTTATTTGCTATAAACATCTCTCTTAGTGCTGCTTTTGTTATATCCCATAGATTTTCATATGTTGGTTTCCATTTTCATTTGTTTCAGGAACTTTTAAAATTTTTTTCTTAATTTCTTCATTGACCTGTTGGTCATTCAGGAGCATGTTGTTTAATTTCCACATTTGTGTAATTTCCAAGTTTTCTCTTATTGATTTCTAGTTTTATTCCATCATTATCAGAAAAAATACTTGATAGGATTTCAAATTTTTAAAATTTGTTTTGTGGACTAACACATAGCCTATTCTGGAGACTATTCTGTGTGCTGACAAGAAAAATATGTATTCTGCAGCAGTTGGGTAAAATGTTCTGTAAATGTCAGTTAGGTCCATTTTGGTCTAGTGTGTAGCTTAATTCTCATGTTTCTTTGTTGATTTTCTTTCTGGATGATCTGCCCACGACTGAGAATGGGGTGTTGAAGCCACCTATTATTATTGTATTGTAGTATATCTCTCCCTTTAGGTTGATTTAATGTCTGCTTTATATTTGGGTGCTCCAGTGTTGGTTTAATATATAATTATTCTCTTGCTGAATTGACTCCTTTATCATTATATAGTAGCCTTTTGGGGTTCTTTTTTACAATCCTTGGTTTGTAGTCTTTTTTTTTTTTTGAGATGGAGTCTTGCTCCATCACCCAGGCTGGAGTGCAGTGGTGCGATCTTGGCTTACTACAGCCACCACCTCCCAGGTTCAAGCGATTGTCCTCTCGAGTGGCTGGGACTACAGGTGCCTGCCACAACATCTGGCTAATTTTTGTATTTTTAGTAGAGGCGGGGCTTCACCATGTTGGCTAGGCTGGTCTTGAACTCCTGACCCCAAATGATCCACGTACCTCAGCCTCCCAAAGTGCTGGGATTACAGGTGCGAGTCACTGCGCCTGGCCAGTTTGTAGTCTATTTTATTTAACAGAAGCATACATATTCCTGTCCTTTTTTTCCACTTGCATGGAATATCTTATTCCATTCCTTTCTTTAAGTCCATGTGTGTCTTTATAGGTGAAAGTGGCTTCCTGTACACAGCATATGGTTGGATCTTTTAATTTTTAAAATCCATTCAGCCACTCTATATCACTTAACTGGAGAATTTAGACCATTTACATTAAATGTTATTTTTGATAGGTAAGAATGTACTACTGCCATTTACATTTTTTTTCTGGTTGTTTGTAATTCCGCTCTTCCTTTCTTATACCCTTCCTTTGTGTTTAGGTGATTTTCTCTAGCAATATGTTTTAATTAATTGCTTTTTATTTTTAGTGTATCTATCATAGGTTTTTGCTTTCTGGTTATCATTAGGCTTACAACAAATCATATAAGTTATTTTAAACACATGAGGACTTACCTTTGATCACAAAGAAAGGCATAGAAATAAAGGAAAAAACTAAAACAACTATACTTTATCTCCCCATATTTTGACTTTTTGTTGTCTCAATTTACATCTTTTTATATTACTTGTCTCTTAACAAGCTGCTGTAGTTATTGTTAATTTTGATAGTCTTTTAGTCTTACTAGAGATATGAGTGGATTACACACCACAATTACAGTATTAGAGTAATTTGGCCTTGTCTGTATGCTTACTTTTATCAGTGGCTTTTAGATCTTTAAATGTTTTCTTTCTGCATGTTAGTGTCTTTTTCTTTCAGACTGAAGAACTCCCTTTAGTATTTCTTGTTAGATGAGACTGGCAGTGATGAATTCCCTCAAATTCTGTTTGTCTGGGAAACACTTTATCTCTTCTTCATGTTTGAAGTTCAGCTTTGTTGAGCGCAGTATTCTTGGTTGACAGGTTTTTTTTTTTTTTTTTCTTTCAGAACTTTCAATATGTTGTTCTACTACCTCCTGGCTTGTATGGTTTCCTTTGAGAAGTCTGTTACCAAACTGGAGCTCCGTTATACATTATTTGCTTCTTTTATCTTGTTGCTTTTAGACTCCCATTGCTGTCATTGACTTTTGAGAGTTTCATTATTATACACCTTGGGATAGTCTTATTTGGGTTTAATGTGTTTGGTGATCTCTAACCTTCCTATACTTGGATATTTTTGTCTTTCTCTAGGTTTGAAATATTTTCTGTTATTATTTATTTGAATAAGCTTCTACACTTTTTCAACTCTATCTTGAATACCAATGATTCTTAGATTTGCTCTTCTGAGGCAATTTTCTATATATTGTAGGTATTCTTCATTCCTTTTCATTATTTTTCTCCTCTGACTGTGTATTTTCAAATAGCTTGCCTTCAAGCTGATTCTCTCCTCTGCTTGATCCGTTTTGCTGTTAAGAACCTCTAATGTATTTTTCTGTCTAGCAAATGTATTTACCAGTTCCAGGATTTGATTTTTAAAAATTATTTCAATACCTTTGCTAACTTTCTCTGACAAACTTAAAAATTGCTTTCCTGTGTTATTTTGGAGTTGGCTGAGTTTCCTTAAAATTGCTATTTGGAATTATTGATCTGATGGCACACATGTTGCCATCTCATTAGGGTCAGTCACTGGCTTCTTGCTTTGTCTCATTGAGGAGGTCACATTTCCTGTTGGCTGTTATTTCTTGTTGGTGTAGGTATATGTCTTGTCATTAAAGAATTAGTTATTTTTTCCAGTCTTTTCTGTCTGGATTGTTTTGGTTTCCCTTTCATATGTTTGCTTAGGGGTTCTTTACAATTTACCTGTTGAATTTCCTTTATTGCTAGGTCACTGCCTCCTTTTCAGTACTGTATGGAACCTTAAGCCCAGGTTTGCATTAGCTCTAGCAAATGTTTGGAGTGCTGCCTGTCCCAATGGGGAAGGTCCCAAAGGGGATATCCCTGCTATACAGGAAGGCTGGCTAGTGGTTTGTGCCTGGGGGACCTGTCGAGCCTGCCTTCTACAGTGTGGTGCTGCTGAACAGCCATTCTGACTTTGCATCTCTTTTGGCCAAGATACAGTGAAGAGTTTTGTGGGCTGGGGTTGCTAGTCCTGCCTTTCCCTTTGTCTCGGGCTGCCCTAAAAGGTTTCTATCCCTACAGATACTCATGATGCTTCCTGTAGGTTGAGGCAGGGATAGTTCTCCTGCAAGGGAACCCAAGATGGGGAAGCTGCTTGTTTACTCTCACTTTCTCCAGGGTAGAAACCATGAGTCTGGGGGAGATTTTCCATACATGAGGTGCCTGGCAGATTGTGGGGAGGAGCACTGTGGATATAGAAGTCTAATTTTCTTACTATCGGCTCAGAGTTTTTTTTACTTCTCTGTGGCCCTGGAGGTCATATCATCCTTAAATTTAAGTTATGGGACATTGATGGTGATAATCTTGGTGCTGGATATTCGTTTTTGATTTTCTGTTGGGGGGAGTGAAGTCAGGCTGCTTCTATTCTGACATTTTGGTGAGCTGCTTTTACTTTTAAATATGTGGTTTTTTTCTAATTAACAAAGTAAAATTTGACTATTTTAGAAAATGTGATGATTACAGACAAAAAAGAAATATCCCAAAGCTCACACATTAAAGCATCAGCTTTATTCAGACTTGGCATATTTTCTTTCTTTCTTTTGTATGTGCGTGGATGTCTGTATATACTTAGTTGAAGTCTTTACCCTTCAGTTGAAATCTATATACTTTAGAATTATACACATAACATGTATAATTCTAAATCCTGAATTTTTACCTTGAGCATTTTCATGTAGTCAAAATTAGTCAGAAACACACTTCTTAATGCTGGCATATCACTACATTATACAGGGACATCATACATTATTTAACATTGTAATTATTTAACTAGACACATACTGTAAGAATACTAAAATAAGTTATTTCCAATTTTTTCACTATTAAAAAGAACACTGTCAGGAACTGCTATGCACACACATCTCTATTTTTGGTGATTATCTGAAGACAGAAATGTAACTTAAGGATGAAGAATATAAGTATCTTAACCATCCTGTGGCAACTTGCCAACTGGCTTTCAGAAAGGCTGAGTCCATTTACCTCCTTGTGTTAAGAATGAGCATCTCATCACAGCCTTGTCAATAATTATAATTTTAAAAACTGTTAATATTCTCCTAATAAGACAGACACCACTTACCCCATTTCACTAATTCTAAGATGCACATTTTTCATAGTTTAGCATATCTGAAATTAGGGATGGATGTGTATTACAATCAAGGTTGTGTTTTGGCTTATTTGGCAGCATTTTTTTTCTTAATGGCAACTAAAAATAATGATGCCTCTTACAATTGATGATATCTTAGATTCAACGAAATTACAGTAGAATCTCATGTAATTTTTATTTTGTATTTTTGACCACTAGGTAAGAGCCATGATTTATACAGAACCATTTCAGTATACATTTCACTTTCCTGTGTTATTTTGGAGTTGGCTGAGTTTCCTTAAAATTGCTATTTGGAATTATTGATCTGATGGCACACATGTTGCCATCTCATTAGGGTCAGTCACTGGCTTGAATTTTTTAAAACAAATTTAATTGTGGTAAAAGAACATAATATAAAACATACCAGTCTAACTACTTTTCAGTGTGCCTTTAAGTAGTGTTAACTATATTCACATTATTGTGCAACAGATGTCTAGAACTTTTTCATCTTGAAAATGGAAACTCTGTATCCATTAAGCAACAACTCCCCTTTTCTCCTTCCCCAGGCCCTGGCAACCACCACCTACTTTCTGCCTTCATGAGTTTGACTACTTTAGATAGTGCATATAGGTGAAACCATACAGTATTTGTCTTTTTGTGACTAGCTTATTTCACTTAGCATAATGTCCTTCAGGTTAATCCATGTTGCAGCACGTGTCAGAATTTCCTTCTCTTTTATAGCTGAATAATATTCCACCCAGTGAATTTCTACATCATAAAAATTTTTAACAACTTGCAGAAATTGCTGACCCATTGGATTCTGACAGCACACCTAAACAACTAAAAAGTAAAGGACAGGGCTGAGTCCCAAGGGGTTCCAATTTCCAAAAACAAATGTTGGCTTATTTTTGAAACACAAAGATCAAACAGAAATCAAGAATGTAGGTGATAAAATCAAGATATTTTTGAAATCATATCTGCTCTTTTGGTGTTATTTCCTGTTTTTTAGGGCATAAGCTTGGATATCACAATTTGAGAGTTTACCAACACAGATATGGTAAGACCATGCCCCTCCACTAGGAAACTAGGCAGTTCCAAGTTTCTGGAACATGGACTTGAATTCTTTCCTCAAGCAAAATAATTATGTGCGAACAACAAAGGCCATGTGGAGAGGCCACGACTGCAGGTGGAGCAATGCATGACGAGGGGCCAGAGTAAAATGTAAACTATTTTAAAACTAAACGAACTTGCCCTGTCATTTAGAACGTGCCATTATAAAACTGATGAAAATTACATGGCAATATCCTGAAAATTGAACTAAATTATATTTTAGTTATACTTAATACCACTGGCAAAATCTTTTAATTTATTTTAAATCCTAAAATCCCCCAAAAGAAAGCTGAGTATTTATACAAGAAGACTTAATTAAAATATGGCTTAAATGGTTAGGTTTATGGTTGATCACAGAACAAAAGGATTTAAAGTATCAACCACATAGTGGTGACCACTTTATTTATTTTCCCTGAAAGTGAGAAGAAGAAGGCAGTATTAGAAATTAACACTGAAACCTAAAAACAAAGAAGATTAGAAAGAAAACCATATCCTCACATTGGTTAAAATGTTGTATTTGTTTTACTTCTTACATTATTCTCTGACATTTCTACTGTGTCTACTGTTATAGACAGAAAAGAAAAGAATCCCGATTTTTGTCTTACCTGAAGTATATATTTGTTAAGTACATAGAATTGGAAAAACGTATTTCAAATTGACTATTATTTGATTAAGGTACAATTTTAAAAGCTACAAATTACTTAAGTCATGATTCATGTCTTTTCCCCCTCTGACATAATTTTGAACATGCATTTTATCTGTAATTTTTTAGACATAAAACACATGTTTATTGCAGAAAGATGTAAGACTAAGCAAACATTAAAAAATAGAATCATGGTGTTCATATTTTACATTTCCCAAAATATATAGAAACTCTAAAACATCATTTCTAAAGATACATAACGGGATATTTTAACTATTTCTGGGCACCAATTTCTTACAATTCTAAAACTATACTAATATGAATATCTATATATTGTATACTTTGCTCATATTCTTGGCTTTTTTTTTTTTTTTTTTTTGAGCAAAGAAATTCCAAGGGTTGGTACTACTGGGAAAGAAGGTGTGTTTGTAATGAGACAAACTGAACTTAGAAAGGTGGGCAATTAAACCCTCAGTGGCAGTCCCTGGGATTGTACTTGCCACTGGGTCCTTACCCAAACTGAGTGTCATCCTTACTGGGTCTCTTTTCTTTTGTTAGCATGGATTTTTAAAAGCGATTTAAGTTTCCTTATGGGCACTGTGCTGCACGGGGAGACTCCCCCTTCTCAGCCCTCATTCCTTGGTGCCTGCTTCCCAGCCGCCCGATCTGCGTCATGATCTGAGGGTTCTTCCTGCCTTCTTTAGCGCCCTCCCTTTATTCCTTACAGACATTCTCCTACTAAATCTCTTGCGTGCCTAATTCCACCATGGCCTCTGCTCTCACAGGACCCAAACTAACAGAGGCACTTTGAAGATCTTTTCAGCATTTGCTGCATGGTTGTTTTATTTAGGTTTTTTCTCCTTTGGTCAGTTTTGCTATTCATACTTCCCTAGACAGTTTTCTCTGTTCAATATTTTCTATTTTATGACCATAATTGTTCATGACATCACCTAATAGTTTTTAACTTGCTAGTGCCTGTGGTCATTGTATACTGTGTATATGACCACATATATGTCATATATATGTATGTGTATATATATGTCATGTGTTTGTAAATATACATATACACATATATACATATTTGTCATACATTTGTATTTTCTTTTCTTCTTTTCTTGATTAGTCTCACCAGGGCTCTGTATGTTATTAGCATTTTCAAAGACCGAGTCATTGTTTATCAATGTTCCTGTTTCGACATTTTTACCTGGGCACTGGATAACGGGTATCAAGCCAAGTAGCTCACCAGAACACACCTTAGGTCAATGCTGGAACAAGTCCCAAACATGCTTTCTTTTCTTTTTAAAATTACAATGTCCTTTAATGAAAACTGAGCAGGTCAACAAAGCCCCACTAGGACTGACTGGTCCCCTTCTCTGGTCATAATGAGCTTTGCAAAGAACTGGCTTCAGATGGTTTGACAGCTGCCTCCAAGTGCTAAAGGGATTGTCATGTGAAAGGGAAAGAGGACACATTCCAAGCTACTGCAGGGGACAGAGCCCAGCCTGGCAGTGGGATCTGCAGGGAGGCCAACTGCAGTTTAATGAAAGAGAATGGGCTCCTGTGGGAGGCAGAGGTTCTGTTTTCAGGAGGGGCTCGGGCAGAGGACAAGTCAGCCTTCCTCAGATGCCATGCACTCGATGAGGCAAAGCATGCAGAAAAATCTTTAGCAGCAGACAGACTCTAAGATGGTCCCAGTGACCCCGCCTCCTGGTCCTCTTCCCTCATGTAATCCCCTCCCCTTGAGTGTGGGTGGCCCCTATACCTTGCTTCTAACCAATATGATAGGGTGAAGGTAATGGGATGCCACTTCTGTGATCATTTGCATAAGATTCTGAGCAGCCCCTCTCTCCCTGCTGGCTTAGACGAAGGCAGCTGCCATATGGAGAAGCCCACATGGCATGGAGCTGGGGGCTGCCTCCAGCTAACAGCTGGCATGAACTGTGGCCCAGGATCTGATGCCCTACAGGGAAGAGAATCTTGCCAGCAACCACACAAGCTTGGAAGCAGGCCCTTCCACAGTTGATCCTCAGATGAGACCCCAGCCCTGGCTGACACCTTGACTGCAGCCTTGTGAGATCCTGAGCGGAGGACCTAGTTAAGGGGTACCCAGATTCCTGGTCCTCAGAAACTGTGAGACAACAAATTGGTGTTTTAAGCTACTAAGTTTGTGGTAACATTGTTATGTGACAATAGATAACTAATCCATCTTTCCAACTCTATGATTCAGTAATCACCAGCACCAAAAAAAAAAAAAAAAGGCCTGCTGTATCAATGCAAACCTACTGTCATGACCGTCCATACTAATATAGTGGTGTGCACTGCTGACATCAGACAGGAATAGCAGATTATGACAGTTCCTAGCCTGTTTCCACATCTATAGCATTCTGCATCTTGCAAAGAAATATGTAAATGGATATAACTCTGATCTCTTCAGATCTCCCTGAGCAGGTTTCTGTACCATATGGGTGACTCCATTCCATTAAATCATATATTTTTCTTTCCTTTCTTCCCTCAAATCTCTCTAAAGAAGACACAGTCTCACATATTCTACTGTCTTTAAGAAAACCAGATGCTATCTCTTAAAAAAAACTTACCATACCCAGGAAGATCATCTCCTCTTCTCTCAGTTTTTCAGTTTTCTTACATTGATGGAAACGTCGCCAAACCTAAAAACAAATAAATGGTTACTTGTTTAATACACACAAATATAAAGAAAACATGGTTTGCAGTTTCTCCTACATAAACTGCACATCTCAAAATGCCAACTAATCCTAAGCTCTAGGTTGTCCATGCGTGTGTTGACAGAATATTTTTTCTTCTGTGATCACAGGCAAAAAAATTATTAAAAAGAATGAACCATAGAACTGACCCATAATTGTTATTAGTGAGATTCCTTTACCTTGGTTTCTTCAAGAGGAACTTCTAGGTAGGAGGAACGTGAGGCTAGATCTAAGGATGGCACTTCATGGTTTTAAAGGAAAAATTTCCAAAGTAACGTGGGGAAATATAGTAACCTCCAAGAACTGTACAACTCAAGCTTTTAACTCAGATGCTAAAACTTTAAATATTCCCACAGAAACCCGAAAGAAATCAGTCTTTTATCCATCCTTCCCTACCACCTTCTCCTATTCCTATTCAGGGAAAATTAGGGACAAAGAGTCCTCATCTTCTGGCCTAATTTTATGTCCTTATACTTATTTTCTCTGAAACCTAATGCTAGTTTGTATCACATTGCCATCTGCTGCATTTCCCTGTAAGTAACCCTAGCCTCTATTTGAAAAAAAAAAAAAAAAATGGGGCACAAATCCATGGTGCTTATCTGATAAGGAAAGGAAACCTTACGGATTCCTTCCAGAAGGGACACTGATGTACTGGTTATTAGTGATGGCTGCTGCATGTTTCTGGAAGCTATTAAGGCCTGCTCCCCCTTCTGTAATTATATATCTGTGTGTGAATGTATTCCAAAAATCCATTAAGGATTTATATCCTCACTGCATTTCAGCAACATTCATTTCAACAATTACCAATGGTCTTTAACAATATTTGAATAAAATGCCCTGAGTTTAATACCTATTTAGAGTAAAAATTTGAAAATATGACCAAGCTTAGGTAATGGTTTCCCCAGGGTAAGTTAATAAATCTTTCTGGAATGTAATCCAGTTCTATAAGGGTAGGATTCGGGGTTTGAGTTTTGAAGCTCAGCCCCGAAGTTGGGATGCATCTTTAGTGTATAAGACACCCTGTACCCCCAACTCCAGGAGCTCTAGGTTTGCACCTTCTGAATGCAGAGTGCAGCAGCCCAGGTATCTGTCACTTTCTTGCCAAGCGTCTTGGATTGCTTTGCTCTGTATTCTTGCAGATAGATTTGCTTCATGAATAACGCCCTTAGGCGACCTTGCCGTGCCCTCTCAGCAATCTGGATTAATTTAACAGCCTGGTCGAAAGGCATACTCTTTACAGGGAATTTCTGCAAACAACAGTTAAGAGAAACCAATGTTTGAACATGTTAACCACATCAATTGATCCCGGACACATCACACGCTTACTTCAAACACAATCCTGCTAAGAGTCCCCACGGTTCATGACAAGTGTGAGAACCACTGAACACTGTTCATTTTTCCAATGAATGATGTATATTTCGATAACATGCCATACTCATGCAGTGATCCCAAATTTAAGGACCTCATGACTTTCCTTTATCCTTCTGCACAAAATACTAATTAGCTCCATGATGTTTTAGGTTGGCAGCAAATTCTACTAAAAATGCCAAGAAAATTGATTCAGTAAAACTTGAAATTGCTATCAATATTTCATTAACTTAAGAGGAGAAACATAGAAATGGAAAATATACCTCTAATATGAGCTTTTAAAATTTAAAATATACATGAAGTAAAATGCTGATCTTAAAATCAATTACAGAATGACCCAGTGAATATGACTGATAACAAAATCATTTTTGGGGCATTGAATTTTAGATATGAAAAGTCTTCCAGTGTCTATAAACTTGCACCTTAAAACATTCAAACATGATGAGTACTAGCAAAACAGAAAAATCAGGGCTGGTAAGTAAAATGTTTTGGGACATCTCATATGGTGTATGTGGAGACAAAGTTAAGCGAGGGGCTGTGCCATTTTTTGAGGAAAGAGGGACAAGAACAAAGGGCTCTGGGTGCATGCTGGGGCCTGTGTGGGCTCCAGGTGCATGCTGGGGCCTGGGTGGGTTCCAGGTGCATGCTGGGGCCTGGGTGGGCTCCGGTTGCATGCTGGGGCCTGTGTGGGCTCCAGGTACATGCCGGGGCCTGTGCGGGCTCCGGGTGCAGGTGAGGCCTGTGCGGGCTCCGGGTGCAGGTGAGGCCTGTGCGGGCTCCGGGTGCATGCTGGGGCCTGTGTGGGCTCTGGGTGCAGGTGAGGCCTGTGCGGGCTCTGGGTGCAGGTGAGGCCTGTGCAGGTTCTGGGTGCAGGTGAGGCCTGTGCGGGCTCCGGGTGCATGCTGGGGCCTGTGTGGGCTCTGGGTGCAGGTGAGGCCTGTGTGAGCTCCGGGTGCATGCTGGGGCCTGTGTGGGCTCTGGGTGCATGCTGGGGCTTCTGTGAGCTCTGGGTGCAGCTGAGGCCTGTGTGAACTCTGAGCAGGCTCATCAGGAGGCCCCAGTGCTGTTCCAGAGGCCCCACAGCAAGGGAAGAGGGGCTCATGTGGCCTGGCTCGGGGGATGTCCATGCATGGATGGAAGCAGAAGGGACAGATCACTGGAGTGAGAAAAGCACCAAAGAGGCCAGGCACAGTGGCTCACACCTGTAATCCCAGCACTTTGGGATGCCGAGGTGGGAGGATTACTTGAGTTCAGGAATTTAAGACCAGGCTAGGCAAAGGGGTGAGACCCCATCTCCACAAAAGAATTTTTTTTAATTAGTGGAGTGTGGTGGGACACTCCTGCAGTCCCAGCTACTTGGGAAGCTGGGGCGAGAGGATCACTTGACCCCAGAAACTGGAGGCTGCAATGAGCTATGATCATGGCACTGCACTGTGTCTTGGGCAACAGAGTAAGATTCTGTCTCTAAAAAGAATTTAAAAATACATTTAAAAAGAAAAGCACCAAAGCATAGGTGTAGCCTGTTTCCAGGCCTCAGAGGGCAGCAATGTTTGCCACAGCAGGACAAGGTGAAGGTGCTGAGGCCTCATGAGTGGGGTGCTGTCACCAGGGCCACTGCTGCCAGGATGATCCCTCCTCTGTGTAACAAGGCCAGGGTCGGGGGCACAGGAAGGAGTGAGAAGGAGAGGAAAGGTACACATATATTGAGAACCTGTAGATGTCAGACGCTTTTTGTATGCATGCTCATCATATTCACAAGAGCAAACTCCAAGGCCGGTATTACTATGACCACTTAAGACTGAAGAAAACTGAAGATCAAAGAAGTAAGGTAACTTATGTAAGGTCCCGTGGGTAAGAGAAGGAGCCAATTTGAACAGACTGACCCTCTTTCCACTAAGCCACCCACTACCCTTCAACATGGCACGAGGAATATGGTTGCTTATGAGGAAGCTCTTTCACATAACAATCCCTCTGAGTTTTGTTTTCAGTAAGATCTCACTGCTTCAAATTTGCAGTGAGCACACATTTTCAATAATGCATTTGTCAAGTCAGAGTAGAATGAGTTTCATTCTGGCATTAAATGAGATGATGAACTTAACATATGGTACCCAGCAAACATGAGTTAGTATTGTACTTCTTTCCTTGAGATTCCGGGCTGTCATTCTGAAAACAGTCGTGGCCATTATCAAATAATTCTAAGGGATTTTGAGTAGGGAACTCAACACGTCAAACATTTTTAAGCATTTAAGGAGGCCCACAGTGGATATTAATGTAGAAGATGGACAATAATTTTCATGCATCAAAATTCTTCTTGGGTTATATATTGTGTGTATGTATATATATATAATATTCTTCTTGGGGTATATATTGTATATAAGCAGCTTAAAGAAAGGGGTCTTGTGAGACATCAAAGGCCATGGGGAAGTAGCAGCAGGAAGTCCTTGTGGTTTTCTGAGCCCCTGGCACATGTGAAATGAGACTGGGGTGGAGATGAACTGCTTAACCCAATGGAGGTGATAGGAGCTGGCCAAAGCTGGATGCTGAAGGAACAAAGAAGCCTGACTGCTGTGACCGAGAACAAATGAAGAGGAATAGCGAGCAGGAGAAATGGCAAAGAGGAATTTTTAGGATTTCACTGTAGTGAGAGCATTGTAATCTCCCTTCTCCATTTTCCAACACAAAATCTTGAGTAATTCTGCAGTGCTCATCACTGCTTGGTGCAAAGGGATTCCTTTGGGGGGAACTAAATGCAGTGTGAGTGCTTCGCCCTGACTCAT
This sequence comes from Papio anubis, assembly GCF_008728515.1. Taxonomy (NCBI): domain Eukaryota; kingdom Metazoa; phylum Chordata; class Mammalia; order Primates; family Cercopithecidae; genus Papio; species Papio anubis. Next base: position 120,351,842 of record NC_044985.1, read on the forward strand.
GCATGGACAGAAAGCACAGACACAGGAGCCCAGTGGTGAAAGGATAGCTAGTTGACCCCCAAGTAAGTTGGCTTTGGAATGGACTTCAAGGAATTCATAATGTAAAAGAAGGGCCAGTAGCTGGGAGCAGGGGCACAGGAAGGAGAGGTCATCTTGAGTTCAATGGCTGCTATGGTTTAAATGTGTCCCACAAAGTTCGTGTGCTAGGAACTTAGTCCCCAGTGCAACGGTGTTGGGATGTGGGACTTTTAAGAGGTGATAAGGTCATGAGGCCTCTCTCCTCAAAATGAATTAATACTGTTATCCAGGGAATAGCTTCCTGCTAAAAGGATAAGCTAACCCCCTCGCTTCCTGCTCTCTTACTATGTGATTCCTTCTGCCATGTTATGACACTGCAAGAAGACCCTTACCAGATGCAACTCCTCAGTACTGGACTTCCAAGCCTCCAGAACCATAAGCAAAACAAACTTCTGTTGTCTTTAAATTACCCAGTCTGTGGTATTCTGTTACACCAACACAACATGGACTAAGCCAGTATGTCAGGAAAGGTTTCCTGAAGGATGGTGTATCAAGCTAGGCTCTGCAGAATGGGGACCATTTTGATAAGCAGGTACGTAAGGGAGAAGAACAAGTCCTCTATCCAGCATGGAACATGCCTATGGAAAATAAGAGACAGCACTGGGATGGCAAATACAGGGCATGCATTTCACCTGTCTTCGGAGGCAGGCACATAGGGCACTTTTTTCTCTTGCCATCCTCAGCATACACTTGGAATCTTCCTTAACACCATCACCCAGGCTGGCAATACCCAATGAGGGCTATTTGTAGAAAGACTGCAGGTGCTGGTTTACCCTGGGATCCTGGCCTGCAGCTGCAGCCTCAGCATAGTTAGTCACAGTGCCTCTTTCACCCTGGAGTGTCCCAGCTTGAATGGACAAGTGCTGCCTTACTGCTTAGGCCATGAAGGCCAGCCAGAGGGGCGAGGCAGTAAGTTAGTGAAATGTATAGGCAGACCTGCCAGAAGGTAGATAGGACAGTGCCCTGTGGAAAGGGTGGGAAGAAGACTCCCCACCAGCAGGCTGCATGGTGGATGATTACAAGAATCCAAGAGGTGGTCATGAGAGTCAGGACTAACACATCTGTGGAAACAGGAAAAAGATGCAGCTGCAAAAATCCTGGGGACAAAAGAGGTATCGGGGCACAGAACTAAACGGATTTTGCTCCTTGCTTCCCAGGAGGGATCTTTATGGATTATTCTTCCCCCAATGACAGTGCATTCAAGATGATCTAAGTGTCACTCAATGTATTAGTCCGTTTTCACACTGCTGATAAAGACTTACCTGAGACTGGGCAATTTACAAAAGAGGTTTAATGGCCTCACAGTTCTATGTGGCTGGGAAGGCCTCACGATCATGGCAGAAGGTGAAAGGCACATGTCATACGGTAGCAGACAAGAGAGTTTGTGCAGGGAAACTCCCCTTTATAAAACCATCAGCTCTTGTGAGATTTACTCACTATCACGAGAATGGCACAGGAAAGACACACCTCCATGATTCAATTTCCTCCCACCAGGTTCCTCCCACAACACATGGGAATTGCAGGAGTTACAGTTCAAGATGAGATTTGGGTGGGGACACTGCCAAACCGTATCCACTCAGCCTGCAGTTATAAAAGGCCAATCAACATTTTTAGAAAGTGTAGTAACTTTCAAGTTCCTAGTAAGTTATGTTAGCACTTAATTATTTTACGTGAATAACATTTAGCTTCTAGCTTCAGCTAGATGAATTTGAGATGAAACATTAGACTGAGTTGATAATCAACAGATACTGATACAAGTAGCAAAACATACATTTTGATCTCGATTTCTAAGCTCTTGAAAAATAATGATTATATATCACCAAAAGCATGTCCAAAAGTTATGCAACTTCTTATGCACTGTATAACAAGGAGGGAGGGATTATTCTTTCCTTAAACTGAAAATAACCTAAGCGTTGCTCACACAATTAGGAGCAGCAGAAAAAGGAAGTTACACAGGTTATGGATTAATGTTTGTTAAAATGATATACAAACCATTTCAGATGTATCTATTCCGCTGTCGGCTAATATCTGAGCAAGAATTTTCTCTCTTCCTTTTATTACTTCCAACTTCTCCTTCAAAAAATACTTGGGTATGGGAATATCTAATTGTTGCTAGAGAAGAGAAAGAACAAAAAAAGAGCATTTCTGTCACAATTCCAGGACTCGAACTTTATTTAAAATATACAGTAAGGATGTGCACATCAAAGACGCTTGCTTTACTTCCCATTTTCATTTAAGGAAAAAAATGAGGCCAGCAGAGTGAAGAGAATTCACTCACTAAAGAGACACAAAGTCAAAAAGAAAATCATAACCATGCCCCTTGCTTTAATCATTACAGAAAAGCATCAGGAGTTCATGTCAATTAGGCCTCAATTAACTAATGATTACTTAATGGATTTCTTTAAAGAAATACAATATTACCTCGTTTTACCTAAAATAATGGTTCAAATTGGAGTAGTAGAGTATTAAGCTGTAGAGATCTCTGAACTAAACCTAATAATTTATCATTAGCACCATCGACTATTTGTATGTAAATGGTCACATTTTTCTCTAATAATTTGGTTTTATTTTTACCAAAATTACCCCATTGCAAAAATTATTTACAAAAGTAGTTTGCTTTATTATGAAACTGGTTTTTATATAAAAAACTTCTATCCTTCATTTGTGCATGTTACCAAATATTTCAAACTAGCAGGGGGTCAGATGAAAATTTACCAGTCCAAATTGAGTGAAAAGGAGTACAGAAGTGCTCTTTAAGGATAAGGGTATGCCCTTGGCCAATCCCACTGAGAAACACTATCCTAGAATTTCTGTCAGACCTGCTTGGCTGTTTTGACAGGGAAGCAAAGGTCTTTGTCTTCAGAACTGGCTACCTTATTTTTTTTCCAATTCCAGGTGTGACTTCCCATAACCTCCCTCCAGCCCAGAGAATTTTGGATAGGCCTTCCCCTAAATAAACGTTTAAGCCTAAGAGGGTATCATTTTTAGGACTTGGTGGGACAGTATCCCCATGGCTTCTGGGAGGTGACAATGACTTTTGAACACGAAACCTTTCTGAGGTTCATGGAGGGCTGGGGGTGACTGGAGAGTGAACTAGCAGAGTCCAGTGGGTGGGTGTGGCCTGAGGAGAGAGGGCAGTCGGAGAAGAATGATGACATTTTGATTTAATGTGATTTTTATTTATTAATAAGCACATTCAAGTGTGGTACTTTTATAACTTTGAAGACAAAACCTCATTGTCTTATAGCTCCATCTGGTCCATTTGGTACCACAAAATTATAGTTAGCCAGCCAGGCATGGTGGCTCATGCCTGTAATCCCAGCACTTGGGGAGGCTGAAGCAGGTGGATCACCTGAGGTCAGGAGTTCGAGACCAGCCTGGTCAACATGGTGAAACCCCGTCTCTACTAAAAATACAAAAATTAGCTGGGTGTGGTGGCACGCGCCTGTAATCCCAGCTACTTGGGAGGCTGAGGCAGGAGAATTGCTTGAACCCAGGAGGCGGAGGTTGCAGTGAGCTGAGGTCGCACCATTGCACTCCAGCCTGGGCAACAACAGCAAAACTCCATCTAAAAAAATATTATACTTAGGATTTTGAGGATGAGAAAACAGAGTCACTGAGAATGGAAGAGAAGCAAAGAAAGATATTAGTTGCTCCATCTTCGTCCATGATGCGTTTCATGTCCATCCCTGAAACCTTGAGGCTTCTCATTCCCTATGGAGTGGAATCTAGGAAACTTCTGGTGGTAGAGAAAGGCTCTTTCCCACACATATTTCTCTCTATGAGGTGGGCCCATTAGGAAAGCTTCCCCACGTGGCAGGTTACAAACAGTCTTCGGACTAAGGGGCAGTTTAAGGAAGGATTTGGGGAACTCATGGAACCAAGGGCAGGAACCCAGCTGGGTGTTTGTCAGTCCTGGGGATGTGGCCAAGAATGAAGGTGTCTTCAGCCTATCCCAACCATGTGGGATTCAGTGACAGCACATGGTTCAGTCACTATTTCCACGACTGCGAGGAAACACTGTTGACCGCCCCCTGCACGAAGGCCTCCTGGATGCTATCTGCTCGTTTGTCACTCCTCTTGGTGCTTGGCCCCGTCCCCACAGCAACAGTGGCATGGCCTTTAGGAAGATGATGTCCCTGGAGCAGAGGGGCTGGCTGATGCGGCAGGAAAGGCAAGGCCGTGGAGGGGCTGCCACACACAGCCCTAAATGCACTATTCCTCAACAACAGGGGCGTGACTTCCTGTTCTTGAAACTCAACTAATAAATGTAATATTACTTCATTAGTTAAATTTAGGAACATGTATTACTTCACTAATTAAATTTAGGAACATGTATTACTTCACTAATTAAATTTAGGAATATGATTTAATAACTATTTGTTTCACAGTTACCCTAAATTGTTCATATTGTCACTTTAGTGAGTAAAGTGCACCAGATCAAATCTGGTGATCAGCCCATGCTCTTACAGATGAATGCAATAAGCATAAAACTTTTGGAATAATCGTCAACATCTTCATTCATTTCAGTTATTCTCATTATTCCATTCTGATAAATAATAATGTGAGGAAAGCCTATCTCAGAAAGAAAGATACCTTTATAAAAGCCCAAATATTTTCAAGGAGAAGAAACATGAAACACTCATGTAGAAAATTAAAGACTTTCTCCTTTTGATTTTACTTCAAGGGAATGTTCCTTTCAAAATGAAGGTGCGCTCCCAGGACCATGACACTGACGGGAGGTGGCCAGTGGCCCCGGCAGCCCAGCCAGCCTGAGTCAGAAGAGAGGCCCTGTGCCCGGCAGGAACATCAGAGGGCAGCAGGGGCTGAATGCTTGCAGGAGGGGGGTGTGGTTGCCAGGTGCCAGCAGGGAGGGCTCCAGAGAGAGAGGGAAGGAGGGGAAGAGAGGCAGAGGGAAGGAGGGAGAGCAAGCACATGAACTCTCCTTTGACGTCTGAGGCCCACTGCCATATAAGCCATACATTCCCCCGGGTCACCACTGTCCCAAAGTAAGGAGGAGATGCATCCACCTGGCAATAGGGAACCTGTGACCAACAGGCTACAGAGAGATTCCCATGGAAACAGAGGAGCGGGCGCTGCTACTGGATGCTGGGAGGGTCTGTGCTTCAAGGGTGCTGATGAAACGGCTGGCCCACTGCATTCCAACAGCCTTGTGCAGACACCACGGTGTCAGGTAAGACCACAGCCACTGCAGTACCTAACACAGCCAAGAAGTGTGCAGATGCACCTGCACCAGAAACAAAGGGAACCCAATCCTTGTCCACGACAGCATGGTGTAATTAAAGGGAAATGTTTAGATTTTCCACACACCAACTAGTAAACATGGACAGGAAGTCTGTAGGGTACTGGGTACAGGGCTACATATCCTATTTATAACAAAAAGCAACTAATAAGAAAACAACAGAGTGCTTACGGGAGCCAGCTTTAGATCCTGCAGGATATCATCGAAATAATGGAACTCCGTGAGTTCCAGCTCCACCATCTCGTTCTTCAGCTCCAGGATGCGGCCCATCACCCCGTCCAGGACTTTCCTGATCAGTATTCGTTTCTGGGGATGGACGATCTGGTCGTAGACATTCTCCAGGTTTCTAAAGATCTGCACATACTTTATGTAGAAGGTGGCCAACGTTTGAAAGATGAAAACCTGATTTCTTTGTGGTTCAATCATCTTCTGAGGTTCTTTATCGAGTAAAGCACCGAGGGCTTCTTGGGTCTGATGCCACATCTTATTATACATTCTGAGGGAAGATAAGGAATTTAGATGACACAGTAAATAAAAATCACTTGGCAAAACATACACATCGGGCCTCTGATATAGCAAAATATAACACCGAATCAAGTGTGAGCTAAGAATATCGTTATGTAGTAGAAAGGCTTGTTAGACAATTTATATCCTGTTCTGATGTCCTTGTGATTTCTGAATATGTACCAACACTATTATCATCAAATAAATAGTTTTAAAAGCATTTTGTCTAAATGATATGAAGTTTTTCCTCACTTCGCCCATAACACCACTATTATTATACACATTTAAAAGAGGACAGAGTTGATATCCAGAATAGTTAACTGATTTGTCCACGTACACAGCTGGTGAAGTATACATTGGAACAACCACTTTGGAAAGTAATGCAGCATTTTCTTAAGAAGTTGAATGTGTGCATATCCTATGAATGAATAACTATACCCTAGAGAAACTTGTAAATATGCATCAAGAATGATCACTTGCATGTTTTAAATAATGGTAAAAACCTGGAGATAACACAAATGTCCACCAATAAGACAGTGGATAAATACATTGTAGTAAATTCACCAATGGACTATCACACAGCAGTGAAAAATGAATGAAGTACAGCAAAAGGCAACCACTAAGAATCTTAGAACCATAATGTACAGTGTAAGAAATGAGGTGTAGGCCGGGCGTGGTGGCTCACGCCTGTAATCCCAGCACTTTGGGAGGTCGAGGCGGGTGGATCATGAGGTCAGGAGATTGAGACCATCCTGGCCAACCCGTCTCTACTAAAATACAAAAAAAAGGTAGCCAGGCATAGTGGCGCCCGCCTGTAGTCCCAGTTACTCGGGAGGCTGAGGCAGGGAAATCGCTTGAACCTGGGAGGTGGAGTTTGCAGTGAGCCAAAATCATGCTGCTGCACTCCAGCCTGGTGAAAGAGTGAGACTCTGTCTTAAGAAAAAAAAAAAAAGAGAAAGAAGCGAGGTGCGGTGCAGACTGTGGCCCGGGAGGCTGAGCTCTATGGAATGCACCAGCTGGGCTCTCCGCCCTCATTCTAGTGAGTTGAGTTAGTGGATTGAACAGAGAGGAAGCCAGAGAGCAGAGGAGTATGACCCTCTTGTCCACACCCTGGCGAGGCAACAAAGGCTAGGTGTGCCCTTCCACCAAAGCCTTAGGGTGGTGGTGGCTCTATTGTGGCTGGTTGGCCCCAGAATACTGCCCCATCCCTTACCAGTTTCCCTAGACTATGCCCACCTCTTTGTTACTGGTCTCTTTATTAGGCCCTCATGAGTGTCCCCACTTTTTCTGCCAGGGCCAATACATTCATGGTAGAGATTCCCACCTTCCCTTACCAAATTTCAGGTGATTTTTTGATTCTGCTTTTATGTTTAAGAACCAGGACTGAAAAGTGAACTGGAAAGTCAGTGTGTCTGGGAAGGAGCTTCACTGTAGAAAGTGGGTGTGGAGAGCCCTGATGCCTGATGAAGGAGAAACCCAAAAATGTCAGTATCTTTCTGTAAGGTCTTTCCCTATGCTAACGGGGGTGGGGTGGGGGCAGCCCTAATCCCCTGAAGGAGAAGCAAGTCGATCAAGGGGGGTCACCTCTTCTTTACTGTCAGCCAAGCCACTCATTCCCACGCTTACCTGTGCCTGGCGTCCTGAGTCCAGGTTGGCTGCATGTGCCAACTTCTGCCTAGTTGGCTAGTGACTTGGCCACCTGCTCTCTGGGGTGTACAAGTGATTGGCAGCCTAAATGTGGCCTATACAGATCTGCAAGCAGTCCTCCAATTTCAGCCCCATCCCAGAAGAACCATGCCCCCCATCTGTCTTCCCAGGAAAACAGCTGGCTTTTGATCACCCCAGCCCCATCCGCTGGCTTTCAGGTCCCACATTCTTTGCCCTTCCTCCATTCCCTTTCATCCGTGCCTGCTCTCCCTTTCCCACATTTTCTTTTTTTTCTTTTGAGACAGAGTCTCAATCTGTCACCCAGCCCTGAGTGCAGTGGCATAATCTTGGCTCACTGCAACCTCCGCCTCCCGGGTTCAAGCAATTCTCCTGCCTCAGCCTCCTGAGTAGCTGGGACTACAGGCATGTGCCACCACATCAGGCTAATTTAGTAGAGATGAGGTTTCACCACACTGGCCAGGCTGGTCTCGAACTCCTGACCTCAAGTGACCCACCTGCCCTGGCCTCCCAAAGTGTTGGGATTACAGACGTGAGCCACTGTGCCTGGCCTCCTGCACTTTCTTGGTATCTCTTGTCAAATGTTTTCTTTGTCCTTGTGAGTTCATAGCTTTAAATCCTTTATTGCCATTTTGGAGGCAATTCAGGAGGAAGAGGAGATAAGTACCCATGGTTAGCCACCCTGTTTGACTGGGAATCTCTCTTCTACATTCCTAAGGTCATTATTAAGCATCCCCTCCAGGTACCCTCTGCCCCAGGCTCACCATCTGCCGTTTCTCAAACATGCTCCATTCTTCCCTAAACACTAAGCATCATTTGTTGAAGCACTGATTATACGTGCTTTTTCCACCTTTCTGGCCAAAAAGTAAAAGCATATCTTGATGTCTGCAAGATTTTTGGGTTCAGATGATGATGATGATGATGATGATGATGATGACGATGGCGACGGTAATAGCTTACATTTATATACTGTGAGTCACTGTCCTAAGTGGTTTCCACGTAATAACTCATGTAATGCTCACAACAACCCTATGAGGTAGGCATAATTATTAGCGCAGTTTACATATGAGAACACTGAGGCAAAGAGAAGTTACTGCCCAAAGTCACATAGTTTGAATGCAGGATATACATGTAGGCAGTCCGGCTCCAGAGTTCACCCTCTAAACCACTTGACTTCATTGCTTCCCATTTGTCAGGGAGAAAGTAGATGAGGAAGGAGGGGTCCTGTGACACAGAGGTAGTTATATCACAAGCAAACAGACTGAGCATAAAAACCAAAACTCTTTTTTCCCCCAACACCCCACTGAGTCAGGACACTGAATTCTGCCTTTAGAATCCCATCCCCAGCATGTTCGAATGCCAGATTTCTCAAAACTCAGCAATATTTAAAATACTGCTAGTGAAAGGGCACTCTTCCAGACCAGCTTATTATAAGAAAGAAGGTTATTATCAGAAAATTAGAATTCCACTTGGCACAGTGTATTAGTCCATTCTCTCACTGCTATACAGAAATATCTGAGACTGGGTAATTTATTTATTTAGAGATGGAGTTTCGCTCTTGTTGCCCAGGCTGGAGTGCAATGGCGTGATCTCAGCTCATTGGAACCTTTACCTCCCAGGCTCAAGTGATTCTCCTGCCTCAGCCTCCCGAGTAGCTGGGCAGGCATGCACCACCACGCCCAGCTAATTTTGTATTTTTAGTAGAGACAGGGTTTCTCTATGTTGGTCAGGCTGGTCTTGAACTCCCGACCTCAGGTGATCTGCCCACCTCGGCCTCCCAAAGTGCTGGGATTACAGGCGTGAGCCACCACGCCCGGCGAGACTGGGTAATTTATAAAGAAAAGAGGTTTAATTGGCTCACAGTTCCATAGGCTGTCCAGGAAGCATGGCAGCATCTGTGTCTGGGGTGGCCTCAGGGAGCTTTTACTCACGGTGGAGGCAAAGTGGGAGCAGGCATCTCACACGGCAGGAGCAGGAGCAAGAGGAAGGCAGGGAGGTGCCACACACTTTTAAACAAGCAGTTATCCTGATAACTCACTATCACGAGAATGGCACAAAAGGGGAAATCCACTCCCATGATCCAATCACCTCCCACCAGACCCTGCCTCCAGCATTGGGGATGACAATTTGACAGGAGAGTTGGGTGGGGACACAAATCCAAACCATATCACACAGAACACACATTGACTCCTGGCAGAATTAGTGACTAATAAACAAGTACATTGACCAGGAACAACAACAACAAAAGCAAAACCTCATGCCAATTCAAAGCTCCTGAGACCCTTTGACATTCTGCTTGCCCCATCTCAAACAGACAAGCAGCAGGGGCTGGAAGAAGCAAAGATGACAGATGATCAAGGAAATGGTTTGGCTGTGGACAATGATCAAGACCTGCAGCTCAGCACGGTGTGAGTTTTCCAAGTCCAGACTTCCAGGACCCGAGAAGGGACAGTAAACCCAAGGCACTCACTGGCCTGAGTGAAGACACGGGCTGAACATACTAACGGGTGTGACAACTGTTGGCATAAAACATAGAGCAATGCTCAAGTTGCTTTGTGGACTTAATAGGGTTTGGGGCCCAAACCTGCCAGGACAACATTCAAGAGGAAAATTACAGGCTAATTTTGTTTAGAACTCAGATCTGAAATTCCACTTAAAAAACAGAGCACAGCTCCAGATCAAAAGAATTGTTGCTCTAACCCAGGAGGGGTGATTGCGGGAGTGCTTTTCAGTTCAGCACAGAGGAAAGCATAACTCCAGACAGCAGCGGACCAGTAAAAACCCCAGCTTGTTTCACAGATACCAAGAAGATGCTCAGTAAATTGTAACTTGCAACACAAGCCTGATTAAAAACGCTGTCCCCACACACCAGGAAAAAAAGAATGACGACTTCTTCAAAGTGCCAAAAACCAGTGACCCAATGGACCTTCAGTGGAGAAACGCTAGAAAGATGCCCTCAAAATTAGCAGTAAAAAAGGACAAGGGAGATACATAAGTAATATAAACCATTTTTTAAAACACCATTGCTTACAAATGGCATGATTGCAAAATCCAAGGAAATCAGTAACAAAAATACATCAACTAGTACGGCAAAGGACGGGCGTGGTGGCTCACGGCTGTAATGCCAGCACTGGGTGGCTGAAGTGGGTGGATCACTTGAGGTCAGGAGTTCTAGACCAGCCTGGCCAACATGATAAAAACCCATCTCTACTAAAAATACAAAAAGTAGCCGGGCATGGTGGCAGTCGCCTATAATCCCAGCTACTTGGGAGGCTGAGACAGGAGAATTGCTTGAACCCGGAGGCAGAGGTTGCAGTGAGCCAAGATCTCACCACTGCACTCAAGCCAAAAAAAAAAATTACAGCAAAATTGCAATACTTTAATGCAGAGAAAAAAATGAAAGAAGAAACCCATTCACAGCACCAATAAAGAACATTAAATATTTAAGAATTCACATGGTGGGAGCCACATGAAATCTAGCTAAAGGAAATTCTAGAATGCTGTGTACAGATCAGCACAAGCAGAAGGCACTATCTGCTCCTGTCCAAAGAGGCAAACCCTGTCTCTACCAAAAACACAAAAATTAGCCGGGTATGGTGGCGTGCACTTGTAATCCCAGCTACTCGGGACGCTGAGACAGGAGCGGGTATGGTGGCGTGCACCTGTAATCCCAGCTACTCGGGACGCTGAGACAGGAGACTCACTTGAACCCGGGAGGCGGAGGTGCAGTGAGCCAAGACTGCACCACTGCACTCCAGCCTGGGCAAGAGTGCGAGACTCCATCTCAAAAAAAGAAAAGAAAGGCTTTAAAGACAGAAGACTCCTGAGACATACATACAGATTTAATATGGCCAAGAATTCAGTAACAATAGACTAAGGACTATAAATAAGTCTAGTAATAATTTTTAAATATGGGAGCGGAACAGGCAGTAAAAGTTAAAAGGCATCTTATACTTCCAACATTGGCCACACCAACAATCATTAAGTTTGTACAATACCCTAAAGAGGCTGCCTCCGTGAAGTTCAGGTGGGGTGACCTGAACTCCACAAAGATGCAAAGTCAACAATAGCAAGAGATCTTGGGTTGAAGAGGCTCCTGCTTCCACCAGGGGAAACCACGGCCGACCTGATGGGGCAGAGCACAGCCAGACTTTCTGGATGTCTGGACCTGCTGTGGGCTCCCACCCAGGGGAGCCCAGTCGCTCAGGGTCAGAGCCCTCACTGGCTTCAGTCAGGTCAGAGAAGCAGGACTTTTCCAGGGCCTCACAGAGCTGACCCATAACTGGAATTTTTGGCCAAAGACAGTCCTGGTAGCTTCAGCCTTCTGGGTCCCGCAATTTCTTTCTTCCCCATCTGCAGTCTGTCTGGGGATCCCTGTCTGGAGAGACCAGGCAAAGATTCCTGGCTGACAGGAAAATGTTTGGCAGCTTTGAAAGCACACGGATCCCTGCCTCATTACCTGTTTTCCTCAGTGCTGAGACATGGCGTCATCTCTTTCCACCAGACCCTCTTCCCTGGAAACTGCTTCTGGCTTCCTGCTCCCCAGCTGTCCCGATGCCTCTCCATGGGACCACACCCCCTCACGCGTCAGACCGCCAGGGACCTGGACACCATGCCTCGGCCACACCATCCTGGGGAGCCCCCACTTTGCGCTCAGTCCATCTGGCCTTGCACCCCACCTCCTCGCCCTGCAGCTTCAGCCTCCTTCTGCCTGAGCCCAGTCATGAAGGTCAAATGAGACAAGAGAGGCAGCAAGATGATTTTTCATAAGAGCATTGGTGAGATAATTCACACAGCATAGAATTCACTCTTTTCAAGTGTACAATTCAGTGGTTTTTAGCATAGAGTTGTGCAACCACTACCATTATCTAACTCCAGAACATTTTCATCACTGGGAAAGAAACTCACACCCGTGAAGCAGTCACTCCCCATTCCCCATTCCTCCCCGCCTTTGGCAACCACTAACCTAATTTCCAGCTCTATTTGCCTATTCTGTACATTTCACAGAAGTGGAATCACACAAGAGGGGGCTTCAGTGCTGAGCTCCTTTCCCTCAGTGCGGTGTCCTCAAAGTTCATCCACACTGTCGCGTACTTCGTACTTCATTTCTTTTCATTGCCAAGTTTCCTTTGTACGGATACACTATATTCTGTTTATCCATTTGTCAGCCCATGGACACCTGAGTCGTCTCCACCTTTTTTGCTGCTCTGAATAACGCTGCTAGAAGCATTCCTGCATGAGTTTCTGCGTGGACATATGTCTTTATTTTACCCGGATATGGCAAGGTGGTTTTCAAAGGTAAAAGCGCTCTACATTTAAAATAGAAACCAGTGTCCTGAGCAGCTCATCCCTGGAGGTCACTCAACCTCTTCGTGCTTACGCCTCCTCCACTGGCAAACCTGGATGATGAGACCAACTCTGGACACCTCCAGGGACTACTGTGGGATGGTGATATGATGTGGCCGTGTCCCCACCCAAATCTCATCTTAAATTGTAGTTCCCATAATCCCCACGTGTTGTAAGAGGGACCCAGTGGGAGGTAACTGAATTACAGGGACAGCTACCTCCATGCTGTTCTCATGATAGTGAGTTCTCACAAGATCTGATGGTTTTATCAGGTGCTTTTCCCCCCGCTTTGCTCTGCACTTCTCCTTGCTGCTGCCATGTGAAGAAGGGCGTGTTTGACTTCACCTTCCATCATGACTGCAAGTTTCCTAAGGACTTCGCAGTCCTGCAGAACTGCTAGTCAATTAAACCTCTTTCCTCTGTTCCAGTGTGAGAACAGACTAATACAGGTGGAATAACAGGTGTGAAAGTGTTCCGGGAATTTTAAATGCACCTTGCAAACAGAAGGTAGTATTTTATCCATAAGACTACTTAACAGTTTTTAAAAGTATATGATTGGTTTCAGAGTTGAGCATATGACTTAGAGATATGACAGACTTTGAAGTCAGGAGGATTATGGATGGAGAAGACTGAATATAACAGTTAAAAAGACCAGACTGTTAATTCTACAGCTTGGCAGTTTTCCTATAACGGAGTGGGTTGGGGAGGGAAACACTTGCATATTCAGACATACTATGCACGTCCGCGGGAAATCAAAATATTGCAAAATGGGAATTCTTTCCGCGTAATTTTGCACATGATAAAACCTTCTGAATCTTCCAATCTTAACTAGTTTGCTATCTTCTTCCCTGAATACTCCCCGTCTTCTTGCTCTATGGAAGGCCTGGCTCTGCTCGGAAGCCCTCTCAGTAGAGGCTCCTGTTCCCCCGCAGAGCCCTCTGTCTCTGGCTGTGGGGCTGGGTCAAGGGGACCCCTTCTTTTCACTGCACCTCCAGACATCTGCATTCCCTCCTCCCAACACTCCCTGGCTTTGAATCCCACTTCATCTGATGCTGTCACCACTGCCCCTCAGTCACCATCATCTTCCATCTACCATGATCATTCCAGGCCACCTCCAGGGCACCTAACCACTGAATAGCATCTTGACGCTGCCTTCCCACCTGTTCCATTGCTAAGTGCTGAGTTCCTCCACCTAAGGCCAGTACCCCTTGGATCCTATGTCCTCTCACTACCAACGATGTCACCCACTTCTCCCTCCTCTTCATATATCATTCTGGGCCATTCCCTTCCACACACAAACATTCTATCGTTTTCTGTCTTGGAGCCATGTGCTCTGCCTCTAGCTGCCAACACATTTCCTTTCCTTTGCAGCAAAACTCCTTTAAAGAGTTAGCTATGTTCACCGTCTACAGTTTCTCTCCCTCCTACATTCACTTGAGTAAGTCTTTCTATCCCATCACACCACTGAATCAGCTCCTGTCAAGGTCACTGCTGAACTCCACACTGCCAAATCAACAGTCAGTTCTCAGTTCTACCCCAACTTGTCTCAGGAGCACTTGACGGAGGAGAAAGAAGTTACTTCTCCTGGAAACACTATTACTTCTTTCACTTGCTTCTTCCTCACGGATCATGTCTTTGATCCCTTTGCTGGGTCTCCTCTTCTCCCTGCCTTACTGTGGATGATCCCAGGCTGGGATAATAATAAACCTCTTCTTTATTAATATTCATTCTATGTCTCACAAAGACCATCACAGGCTGACAGCGAGCAAGTTTATATTTCAGGCATGGGTCTTGCTCCTGAACCCAAGATCTGAATATTTTAACTGGCTATTTCATCTCCACATCATGTCCAATGGGCACTTCCAACTCAATAGGTCTTAAACAGAACTCTTGATCTTCCCCACTCCCAAACCCTGGCAAGCCTTTAACCTCTCTGCTCTTACTTCCTTGCCTAGAAAAATAGGGAGTGTAATAGCAACAGTGCAGGCTGGAGCTACAGTGCCTGCCTTGGCACTGTTTACTTGCTGTGTGAGCTACTTCACCTCTTCATACCCAAGTTCCTTCATTTGTAAAATGGAAATAACAGTATCAACAGCCCGTACATTACAGGGTTGCTGTGAAGCAGTTAGAACAGTGTCCACAGGGTCAGCCCTGTACTACCTGTTTGAAATTATTCTTATGAAGACCAAATGAGGTACCTTTGTGCAAGTGCTGTGTAAACGACACAGTGCTAGGCACACACTCCTTTCAGTATCACTGCCACTTGAGGTGGTGAAAAGCAAATGACAATAACGCTTTCCCAAGATCTTTCTAGACTTAAATTTCAGGACCTAGGTGTTTTCACAAAGCAACGTATTTACTACTGTGAAAGATTAACAAAAAAAAACCCAGACAAAATGGCTTCTCAGCAATAGCCTCTAAGGGCTTGGCGGGTATAGGGAAGACCGGGAGCTCATCCCCATGGGGTGGTGGGATGCGTGGGGGAGGGGGAGATCTACGCGTATGATCTTCCTTGCTCACAAGAAGCAGATACTCTATCCCGAGGCATATATGAATTTCCTAAAAGGAAAAAAAGTGGGAGAGAGGAGGGAAGTTTAGAGGCGAGGGGAGGAGAGAAGAAAAGAAAAAAGAAAATAAGAGAAGTAGAAAGCAAGCCACCTTCTGGCTTGGGGAAGCCCACCCCATGGCTGTGGCTGGGAGCCCATCACTTACGTGTTCGACATTGCTGGCTACTTTCCCTCTTTTCCTCGCCCTCCGGGAAGCTCTTCCGTTGCTCTCTGAAGGACGGTGGCAGCAGGGGTCAGGGCACTACCAGGAGCTACAGAGGACTGGGAGGGGGTCTTCTGGAGGGAGAAACCAGGACTGCGATAATCTCTCGCTTCGGGCAGGAAAAGGTGAGGCCGGGTTTGCGTCGCAGGCACTGAGCGCGCAGGCGCAGAGAGGGTGCTTCGCTCCTTCCCGTCGGGACCCAGAGACTCGCGAACCTCACTTTGGCCACCCAGGTGGGCGCGACGCGGCCCTAGCAACGGGAACGCCGCGCCTGCGCATTGCCTTCCGCCTGTCCCCTGCGCGCTCCGCGCCTGCGCCACCGCCTCCTGTTGCTGCGGGAACGGCGCGGAAGGCCTGGGTGGGTGCAGCGGCGGTGGCCGGTCGGAGTTCCAACCCTCCGTCGCGGGGCCGGCCGCCTGGCGAGCCTGCTCCGGGCCCCAGTCCCTGGCCCGTGGTCCTCCAGGCCGTCTTCCCGCTTTCCGGCTGGCCCCATTTTCATCCACCGTCAGCTCTGCAGCCTTGGGCAAGGCCCTTAATGATGGTGGTCTTCAGTTTTTCCATCTGTGAAGTGGATATAACAGTCGTTCGTTCAGAACTTTACTGGGCACCTATTCTGGGCCAAGTGCAGACTTAGATTCTGGGGACTCAAGACTTACGCAGACGCCGCCTTCGGAGACTTAATGAGTATGAACCAAGGCGCGGGTGCGTTGTCAATGTAAAATGCAGTGTGGATGTTATCAACAGTTATCCGTAAGTTGGTATTGAGTGTTGGCTTTCATTGCTCTTCTTTCTTCGCCTTTAGTAACTGTTGAGGTTTATTTGCACATTTTAGGCTCTGCAGTTCCTATTGGAACACCAGGTTTAATGCTGTCAAAGGCGTGGAGCGGACATCCAGGTAAAAAATGATAATCAGGATCAAAAACCTCTCCCCCACCATTACTAATGAAATGCACGAAAGCGTAGTAAAAGCCAGCCCTCTGCACCCCCTTCAAATAATGGAGCAAATTATTTCTCAGACGAGAAATTAAGTACAACCTTGTACCGTAAACTTTAAAAGCTCTTTGAAATAGCTGCGTGCAGTGGAGAATGGTGTCCAGCCTCATCCCACTCTCCCAAAGCCCTTCGGGGAAAGAGACCAAGTAGACACAACACCAAGAATCTCATTAATGCTTTTTGATACAAAGAAGACACAAACTGAAAAGAAGGGAGATGAAAGGGTGAGCAGAACGAGCAAACGCCTGGGGAAATCCTGCCAGATAAAACCATCCTGAGTGGAGGTTAATCCCTGCCACCCCCAGGACCTGAGCAAGGACAGGAGAAATCACCAGGGTTTGCCATTTTCTAGGTCCCTACATTGAACTGAGGCAAAGATTCAAAGTCAGAGGGCATTTTGTCACAGGAATAGGGCACACTCGTGACAAGAGTGGGAGGATGGTGGCAAAGGAGCTTATCAAAATCTCACAAGAGAGCAGAGCCCGGAAGTTGTGTGGATTCAGGGGAGCGGCCCTTATCCTCAGTGTGTACTCA
The DNA here is from genome assembly GCF_008728515.1 of Papio anubis. Taxonomy (NCBI): domain Eukaryota; kingdom Metazoa; phylum Chordata; class Mammalia; order Primates; family Cercopithecidae; genus Papio; species Papio anubis. The sequence continues at coordinate 120,368,994 of NC_044985.1, forward strand.
GGCTCCAGAAAAGCAGAGAGAAGTGCAGTATCTCAGCTCTGGAACTCAGATACAGTGAAAAGACAGTCAAAGAGGATTCGCCCACATTATGTTTGAACAAATAGAACATTTTCAAAGAGCAACACGTGTTAAGTAGGAATAAGATAGAAAGAAGCAGCATATCCACTATCTAAAACCAAGACTTTCATAGAAGTAGAAGAAAGGATTATAACATAGGCCAGGCAAGTGAAAGAAAGAAAGTATGGAGAAAATGTAACCAAATAAATAAAAGCAGAAAAATCTTGGTTTTGTTTGTTTAGTTTAGTTTTTTTTTTTTTTGAGACGGAGTCTCCTTCTGTTACCCAGGCTGGAGTGCAGTGTGTGATCTCAGCTCACGGCAACCTCCACCTCCCGGGTTCAATCTATTCTCCTGCCTCAGCCTCCCGAGTAGCTGGGATTACGGGTGCCCATCGCCACGCCTAGCTAAGTTTTGTATTTTTAGTAGAGACAGGGTTTCACCATGTTGGCCAGGCTGGTCTCGAACTCCTGACCTCAGGAGATCTGCCCGCCTCGGCCTCCCAAAGTTCTGGGATTACAGATGTGAGCCACCGCGCCCTGCCAAAGCAGGAAAATCTTTACACGTGTTCCATGTTATAGAATAAGCTAATAAGAACATTAAGGTAATACAATAAGAACTGGGAGAAAATATAAAACGACAGAATGAAAAAGGAAAGAAGATTACACAGCTAAGGAAACCAAAAGAAAAACAGAAGTAGTCCAATACAGAAAATAGGTTAGAAAAACCAAGAAATAGACCAGGCACAATTCAGCTGAATTACTGACTTAGAGGGAAAACCTGACTCACTTACAGTAAATGTAGAGAGGAAAGAGTGAGAGACACTTGAGCAATTTACAAAAAGGGTTAGTTGATATTCCTGAAAGAAAGACCTTCAACATTAGACTATTTTCAGAGATACAAGAAATGTTTTTGAAATAAAAGAATTAAATCTGTAGATCAGAAATTCTCACTGTGTTCCGGGGAAAACTAATATACAACACCCAGCATCAGGAGATGTCCTGGATACATTATTGAACTTCAAAGAGAAATGGCAGGAGAAATCTGGCTAGCCTCAGATCTCAATGTCAGATGAAAACGAAGCAATATTTACAAAGTTCTTGGGAAAAAGTGTGACCCAAGCATATTTCTACTCATTCAAGTTAATAGTCCCAATATGAAAGCCCTCAGGACATACAGCACTCATGTACAGATTGATGTGTTAACAAATGCAAATAACAGAAACCCAGTGAGCACTGGCTTAAACAATAAGATTTTAAATCTCCCTTAACACCAAGAATAGAGGTGATGGCTCATGATCTCAGTGGCTCAGTGACATCATCAAGGATCAGTCTTCAATGATCTTTCCGTCTTTTGGAGCTATTATAGTAACCATGCGAAATGACTTTCTTTGTGGTCATAAAATGCCTGTCGCAGCTCTAGGTCTTATATCCTCACACTGTGACATCCCAAGATAGAAAAAGAACCAGCAGGGAAATATGATACACATTGCCCTTTTAGAGTAATGAGGATTTACCTGCATTAAGAGGTAGAGAGGTAGATGAAAGAATCCAATCAGAACTCTGTCAGCACAGAAGAAGGCAGGATTGGCTGTATGTAGGCACCATTCAATATGAGCCACCCATGAACTCTTCTAGCAAATAAATTACTTGATGATGAAATACAAGCAAAAGATACAAATTAGGTGAAAAGGGTTAGCATAATACTCAATATGAGAAGACAGTGGAACAAGGTCCCTCAATTCTGCAAGAGAACAAATATAGTTTCTCTGTGATTATACCCTATGAGCTTTGCCAATTGCTGCACTTGTTGACCTCTTGTTCTCTGTCAGGAAGTATTTAGGACGTGACATAGATCATTTATTAAATCTCATTAACTTTGTGAGATAGGTAGTATTTTCATCCCCCCCCCACCTTTTTTTTTTTTTTTTTTTTTTTTTTTTTTTTTTTTTGAGACGGAGTTTTGCTCTTGTTGCCCAGGCTAGAGTGCAGTGGTGCAATCTTAGCTCACTGCAACCTCCACTTCCCGGGTTCAAGTGATTCTCCTGCCTCAGCCTCCTGAGTAGCTGGGATTACAGGTACCCACCACCACACACAGCTAAAAAAGATGGGTTTTCTGTGAGACAAATGTTACTAAAAACTGGTTTTCATAACAGCCCATCCTTTAGGAAAAATCATTGCTACCTAGGTACATGGATACAGTAGAAAAGGTTACTTTATCCTCAGCATTTAATAATTCATACAGCCTCAGATCCAGACTGCCAGGTCTCTGGGGAAATCAGTCTTCTCAGTCTTCTTGGTACATGTGACATTTGGGCAAATATTTATTGATGCTTGTTCTGTGAAAAACACAATACTCAACACCATGCAATAGAAAAAAGTTGGCTCTGATAGGAAGAATTCTGCTTGCAGGAGTGGAGGAGAGGAGAGGGGATCATTCAGGAGAACACAGGCTTGATCATCACATGTGCATTTTCTTGTGGGATAATAGGCTGGGAAGGGCTGTTCCAGGTTGGTGGTCAGATCTGCTTCCTTCAGGTGCGTCCAGTCCCCAGTACCCTGCCACCTCCTGAGCATCCCTTCTCTGCCAACACACTTGCAGTGAGAGGGACGCCTGATGCTCTAGGAAGCCCATTCTGGTTTCGGAAAACTCTCACCATTGCTCATTGGTTTTACATTGATGCTCCAGGGAGAAACAGAACAATCCAATCCCTCTTTTTTTTTTTTTTTTTTTTTTTGTGAGATGGAGTCTCGCTCTTGTTGCCCAGGCTGGAGTGCAATGGCGCAATCTTGGCTCACCACGACCTCCGCCTGCTGAGTTCTAGCGATTCTCCTGCCTCAGCCTCCTGAGTAGATAGGATTGCAGGCATATGCCACCACGCCTGGCTAATTTTTTGGTATTTTTAGTAGAGATGGGGTTTCTCCATGTTTGTCAGGCTGGTCTCAAACTCCCAACCTCAGGTGATCCACCCGCTTTGGCCTCCCAAAGTGCTGGGATTACAGGCATGAGCCACCGTGTCTGGCCTCCAATCCCTCTTTTTTGGGAGCAGTCTTTGAAAAGTTTAAGCCCATGTCCACCTGTCCACCTGCACCCCCCACCCCTCATCAAAGTCCTCTTGGTTACAGGGTAAGTGCCCTCAGCTTCTTCTGCATTACAAGATTTTTAAGTTCTCCTTCTCTCTGTAATGCTGTTAACACAACTTAGCATCCTTCAGCATAAACCAATGAAACAAAAGCTTCTAGTGGGAGGTGGTAGGCATTTCATCAACTAGCAAAAGGGGCCCTTCCTTGAGTCTCCACACCTTAGATCCATTGTAGGGTGACCACGCCACACTGTTGACTCATGACGCCCATAGTCCGCTAACCCCACAAATCTGCCTACAGTGTCTCCTGTTGAATGTCTCCTCTGTTTTTCAGTGTGTTCACCATCCTATCCAGTTCCATGGCACCCCTCAAATGATCCATGCTATTGATAAACATGTTCTCTATGACAAAGCCGGGAACCCCATAGCACAGCACCAGAAATGAGCTCAAGTTAGCATCAAACCACAAGTTCTAAACCTGCCAGCCATGCTATCATCATGTGGCTTATATTTCTCCTTGCCCTCAACAATTCCATGTGGTAAGGATTGTCAAATGCACAGTAATATGCAGCTATATCCTATCTAAAGCATTGCCTTATGTACTATGTTAGTAACTATAGAAATTTACAAGTAGGCTGATCTGGCATGCTTTGTTTTTGAAAATCCAAGATGATAATGCTTGTTACCTTTGCTTCCTTTTCTAAAAACTCACAAATCATTTTAATGGTCTGGAGTATTTCCTGTGATCACATGAAGTTCACTGGGCCAGAACCTGACCTATTTTAAGTGAATGAGTCATCAGTCACTCAGAACCACACAATTCTCTCCTGTAGTTTTTTTCATTATGCCATGACAATTCAGTCAAACCAGGGAACTTGTTTCTTTACTAGGCCTGAACCAGGGTTAAAGTGTCCCAAAGCAACTCATCTGTCTACACCTCAGCCTAAGACAACACAGGCTGCAACAGGAAGCAGGGCCTTTTCCTGCCACACGGTGGCAGGCCAGCCACTAACCAGTCAAAGTGAGGACCATGCAATGCTTCCTGCTCCCACCTTCTCACCAAAGGACCCAGCCTCCTTCCTAACCTCCTTCGCTAACAACCCTTCCATTTCCCTCAGTAACGGTGAGACTAAAGCATGACAAGATAGGAGTACACTGTACCAAAAGACGAGGCTGTAAATACCAAGCACAGCAGACTGAGACCTTGCCCAGGAAGGCTCCTGGCAGCTTGGGGGACAGCACTGGCCATGGAACTGACCATTAACATCCACCAAGGAGAAGCTCCTTCCTTGAAGGACAAGAGCAGGTCCTGGCATTCCAGGGAGGACCAGAGCTCTGCTCCATCCACCCTGGTCTCTCTGTCCTACTCAGTCCCATTCCAGGGTCCCATCCTGCCAAGCCTGAGTGATAATAAGCTTATTTTCTCTTCTTACATGAGAACCCTAAGCTTACTTGTTTAGTAACCACTCTCTGTACCTTGCTAGGCATCTAAGGTCCAAATCATTATTCTGATTAACTTTTCCAATAATTTCCTCTAAATTGGTCACTATTTCTTCCACAATTACTATGTTTTTGTCCTGAACAATTGATGTTTTATTTTATGTCAAATGTACATGTCTTTATACAGCCTCATAATCAGACTGCCAGGTATCTGGGAAAATATTTTTTTCTCATTGTTCTCAATATGTATGAATTCAGTTAGGCAAATATTATGGACACTCATTCTATGCCAAGCACAATACTCAATGTGGTGTAACAGAAAAAGAATCCTTTGCTAGGAATTCAGCCTTCAGGGAGTAGAGTAGAAGAGATAAAGGTAGGAGGTGATTAAATGTCACAGTGCAAAGTCTTTTGGGAGTTTAGAAGAGAGGGGCTACTTTGCCCTTCGGAAAGTGGAAGGTGTTATGCTGGTGGGTTTGGAGCTAGCTACATAAAAGGTGAGTGGGGCTTTGACCTGAGGAAATGGGAGGCTGTGCCAGGTGAAGGAAACAACATGGCAAAGGCAGAGCGGCAGGAAAAGTATAGGGATATGTTCGTTTGAGAGCCGGTATTTGTCTTTGACCTGGGAATAGGCTTGTCATGATGGACTCAGGTCAGATGTTACATGGACTTTATAGCAGGCCGAGAAGTTTGGGCTGAATTGTACGGCGACCCTCAAACTATGGAGGTTTATGTGAGCAAGATAATTGACAGGGTCATGAGGCAGGGGACCAATTCAAAGACAAGAAGTAGAGATGAGTAGATAAACAAAATGTGGTGTATATGTAAATAGAACAACAGTCAGCTGTAGAAAAGAATGAAGTTCTGACACATGCTGTAGCGTGGATGAACCCTGAAAGCATTATGCTAAGTGAAATGAAACCAAACACAAAGGAACACACTTTGTATGATTCCACTTCATATGCAATGTCTAGAACAGGCAAATTTGTAAAGACAGAAAGTGGATTAGAGGTTAACAGGCTGGTGGAAGGAGGGAGTGGGGAGTTATTTCTTCATGTGTACAGAGTTTTTGTTTGGGGTAATGAAAAATTTTGAAATATAGTGGTGATGGTTGTACAACAACGTTGTGGATGTAGTTAATGCCACTGAATTACACACTTACAATAGCTAAAATGGCACATTGTATGTTTGAGAGAGAGAAGCATGACAAGACAGGAATACACTCTACCAAAAGATCAGGCTGTAAAAACTAAGCACAACAGACTGAGGACCTTGCCTGAGGCTCCTGGCAGCTTGGGGGGTGGCAATGGCTATGAACTGACCATTAACATTGACCAAGGAGAAGCTAACTGATGCCTAGACTGTTTTGAACGAGAAACGAAGAATAGAGGAGAAGGTATAAAATATTGAGAAAGCACAATTCATAGGATTGTAGTGTGACTCAGAGAGGGTGAATTCTGAGCTGAGCTGAGGCTTCAGTGGCAGGTGGCTCGAAGGAGCAGAGCTGGAGGTCAGGCTGGGGAAGGAATGGAGGCTGAAGAATGGAGGAGCTAGAGCGACTAAGTACAGAGGCGCCTACTGAAGCTTGGTGAAGGAGACAGGAAGGTAGCTCAAAAGTGATAACAAGCATATGGGAAGATGTTTCAGATTAGGGAGGCAGAAACTAATTTTTAGGATAAATGGAAAGAAAGAATTTGAAGATGTATTCCTCTGCCAAGTGCATGTCATTTTTAAAACCCTGGTCTAGAAGCACTCTTCTGGGATATAATGTGCACTGGCATCTCTTTATACTCACCACCCTTCTTTCTTTCCAAGAAATCCCAATACTCTGTGTTCTCACACCACATATAGACCCTTCCCTGAGAGTTTTGGTGGTGTGATTCAGCCTTTAAAGAATCAGCTGGAGTAACTGGCAGAGTGCTGTTTTGGTAAGTCTGGAAAAGGTTTCTGTAACACCCCAGAGAAAGGCCAGGAAGGCATCACGCCTCTGTTTATTGGCCAGGGCACAATGGGGATCACCCAGTGTCACGTTGTGTCCCTTCCTTCCCAATTATAGGTTTCCTAAAACTCTCACAATGTGTGGATCATGCTTATGAGTCTGTAGAGCCCAGATGCTGCTTGTTTTCGTTTAATACTTTACTTAGTTTATTGATGCTCAAAAATAAGTTACAGTTTAGTTAGGCATATTATAAGCTGGTTGTTCATAAGAAAACAAAAACTGGGCATTTGATTACTGTAAAATTGTAGTCAGTTGGAGCAACTGGTCCTGATTGTTCCATTTTCTTCCTTCCTTCCTTCCTTCCTTCCTTCTTTCCTTCCTTCCTTCCTTCCTCTTTCTTTCTATCTCTCTCCTTCCTTCTTTCTTTCTTTCTTTCTTTCTTTCTTTCTTTCTTTCTTTCTTTCTTTCTTTCTTTCTTTCTTTCTTTTCTTTTCTTTTCTTTCTTTCTTTCTCTCTCTCCTTCCTTCCTTTCTTCTTTCTCTTTCTTTCTCTTTTCTTTTCTTTCTGTTTCCCTTTTGTCTCCCAGGCTGGAGTGCAATGGCAGCATCTCAGCTGACTGCAACCTCTGCCTCCTGGGTTCAACCAATTCTCCTGCCTCAGCCTCCCGAGTAGCTGGGATTACAGGCACCTGCCACCATGCCTGGCTAATTTTCGTATTTTTAGTAGACACAGGGTTTCACCATATTGGCTAGTCTGGTCTCAAACTACTGACCTCAGGTGATCCATCACCTTGGCCTCTCAAAGTGCTGGGATTACAAGTGTGAGCCACTGCGCCCGGCTGATTCTTCTGTTTTCTAACAGTGTGACTTGAATAAAGTCCAGTAACATTTCTGAACCCAAATCTCTCTCTCTACAAAGTGATACCCCCTGTGTCACTCAAAGCATTGTGATGGAACTCCTTGAATGGTTTTTAAGTTGCCTTTTGCTAGAAAACTGGTGTGACCTTGTGTACTTAGTAGCCAGGTGATCATTTGACTCACAGGTTTTATATTCTAGAGATTTTGTTCACGAAGTGTTTTTCTGAAAACTCAGTGTTTGTAGCATTGTTGGAAATTTTTCTCATGTCCTCACTGAATTTGTATTGAAGGAATCGAGTCTTTGAAAGGTGGGTTTACCTCCCTGTTTAATAAGTGATAAGCCTGTCGTTTGAGTTGTCCCTTAGTGTGAGTCCTGGAGTTTGAGAACAGCGACTGCTGTGATCCTACCGTGATTTGATGGGCACTTCTAGGCACAGTGAAAGGGAAGTGGAAGTTTCTGGTTGACTTTGATTCAGTTCCAACACGTTCCTCAGGTAGGCCTGCAGAACTGCAGAGAGTGAAGTCAGCGGAGATGAAAGTGAAAAGGTGTAAAGTTCACATTGAGTTTGAAGGCCTTCTCCTCTAAACTTAGATGTAAGAAACATTTTCTATGCTTCTAAGTATAAAATGTCATTCTACATAAGAGGTGTATTTTAAAATGTCAGATATTAAACTGTCTGCGGTAACATTCCACTTTTCATGTCTAATGTTATGTCTGTATGAAAAGAAATGGATGAAATGCTAAGCTTGTTCAATTTGAATACATACCTGGAACTAAATCAAATGTGTTTCATTAATTCATAATCATTAAAAGTAAGCATTGGTAGACCCTTGACCTAATACTTCAAGATCTAACATTTACAGTTTTGAATTATTCTGAGCCACCCCTAAGGTCCATGGCATGTTATAATTTAATGGGGACAGGCCTACTTCCCTCAGAGGATTGCCATAAGGATTAAATAAACAATGTATGTAACGCACTTGGCACAAATTTAAACCAGCATGCTGTTATGTGGCCGGTAGTCCTGTAAGCTATTGGGGGAGTCTGGAGGGCTGCTCAAAATCAGCATCTCAGTTAACCGTATTCCTCAGTTTAGGCTTCACAGAAATCCTAGGTGGCAAAGACCCGCTCCATACAGGTTGTTCCATTGAGGGCCCATAACATGCACATTGCGTTCAGAACAGTAATAACTACGAACTCCTGCAACAGCTGACACCAACCTTCCAAACAGCAAACAGTTTGATTGTGAATCTTGGCTTCTGTCCAGTCTATTACCATAACATGTCAAAGCATAGTTTGCACTGGAAATGAGTCTGAGTTGATAGATTTTGTTGAGAATATGCTAGTAAACTAATTTAAAGGGATATGAGCAATGTGTATGTTACCTTCTGAATAGAGTTCCAAAGAGAATAGATCTCACAAACACCAAAGCCGTTTTACGTCAAATAAACATCACTTCCACTGGGAAATGAGTGTAAATGTGTGTGTGTGTGTGTTTCTTATGAGCTGCCGCTATTATCTATTAATAAAACTGCCCAGTGTGAGAAAAAAGAAAAAGGAACTAGCTGGAGGCAGGATGTTGGTTTTTTTTAAAATTATTATTATCCTGTTTTTTTCACAAACACTGAGGCAGCTTTTGTAACCCAGATGCAGAGAAGGTCACTTTTCAATTGTTTTAACACCTGCTGTCTATTAAAATGAACATGATTTCCACAAGCCATTGATAAATTCAGCCTGAAACCTACCTCAAGTGACGGTTTCCTTTATTTTGATAAAACTTTTGAATAAATAATATGTCTGTCCAATTTCTGGTGTGTGTGCGCGTGTGTGTGTGTGTGTTTGCTATTTGACTCTCATATCCTGCCTCTTACTATTTTATTTTCACAGTGCTTATAACAAAACAATAGTTTTTGGTACCGAGAGTAGAAAGCTAATTACAAATAACAGCTGTGTTGTTCATAAAACAAAAGTGAAGCTAGGGCACAGTGGTGCACTCCTGTAACCCCAGATACTCAGGAGGCTGAGGCGAGAAGTTAGCTTGAGCCCAGGAGTTTGAGGCTGCAGTGAGCTATAACAGTGCCACTACCTGAGTGACAGAGTGAGACCCCATCTCTTAAAAATGTGATACACTTAGTCATTAATGAGACATACTTAAAGTCTTGAATTGGCAATGGCTCTGACTATATCAGCAAGATGTAATTTAAGAGCAGAGAAAATGTCTACTTAATCTACTGATTCATCATAGAATACCACCAGACTTAATAGAAATATAATCTTGGTTTAAAAAATATCAAGCAGGAGGCTGGTAAGAATTCTTGTAGGCTTGTTTCTTCCTCCATCTGTCTGCCAAATGTCTGTCTCCTTGTCCTCTGCTCACTCTTTTTTTTAAGGTGGAGTCTCATTCTGTCACCCAGGCTTGAGTGCAGTGGCACAACCTCGGCTCACTGCAACCTCCACCTCCCAGGTTGAAGCCATTCTTATGCCTCAGCCTCCTGACTAGCTGGGATTACAGGCAACCACCACCATGCCCTGCTAATTTTTGTATTTTTAGTAGAGACAGGGTTTCGCCATGCTGGCTAGTCAGGTCTCGAACTCCTGACCTCAAGTGATCCACCCACCTTGGCCTCCCAAAGTGCTGAGATTATAGGCGTGAGCCACCATGCCCTGCCCTGCTCACTCTTTCTACTGAGAAGTGCAGCACTTCCTTGGATAAGGCATTGCTCTGTCCCAGGGTAGTAGGAGCAGCAGCCCTCACTGCAGGCAGAACGCTGCTAACCCTTGCCTGTCAGCTTCCCCCAAGGCGTCACATTGGTCTAGACCCGGTGCAGTCTGTTGCTGCTGTGGAGGTTTACATATTAAAGCCATCCTGGGCATGTGTCTGCCTAGTGTATTCTCAGGGAGTTGTTTACTTTCACTTTTCATGCTATGAAAATGGTTTCAGACTTTGTAGATGTCCTGGGACATGAAATGCAGGTAAAAATACTAAATAGCTACAACTTTAAAAAGACTTTTTATAGAAGTATGAGTGCAGAAAATGGGCAACTCTTTAGCATACAGCTCAATGCATTTTCACAATTCGAAAACACCCGTGTACGAAATACCCAGATTGAGACTCGTGAGAATAGCAGAATCCCAGAGGCTCCCAGAGGATGCCTTCCAAACCCATTCTGTCCCTCCTTCCCAAAGGCAAATGCTGCCTAACACCAAAGGTTAATTTTTCCATTGTAAAGAAAGACTTCATATATAAGCTTTATCGGAATGGAATTATATAGTGTACAGTTGACCCTTGAACAATGCAGGGGTTAAGAGGGCACCAACCCTCGAGGCAGTGAGAAATCTGAATGCAACTTTTGACTCTGCAAAAATGTAACTGCTACCAGCCTACGATTAACCCGAAGCTTTACTGATAACAAACTGTCCACTAGCTCATATTTTGGTTGTTGTACGTATTGTATAATGTATCCTTACAATAAAGTAAGCTGGAGAAAAAGAAAATGTTATTAAGAAAATCATGAGGAGAACATATACTGACTATTCATTAAATGGAAGGGAATCCTCATCAAAGTCTTCATCCTCATCATCTTCATGTTGAGTAGGCTGAGGAGAAGGAGGAAGAGGAGGAGATGGTTTTACTGTCTCAGAGGTGGTACAGGTGGAAGAAAATCCACGTATAAGTGGACCCATGCAGTTAAAACCCACGTTGTTCAAGGGCCCACTTTATTCTTTTGTATCTAGCACCTTTCAACCTACTTATGATTGATCATGAGGTTTATTCATGTTCTTGCATGTAGATGTAGTTTGTTTTCATTGCTGTGTAGTATTCCACATATGAACAGATCACAGCTTATTTATCCATTCCACTATTGAGGGACAGTTGGGTTGCATGCAGGCTTAGGTTATTGGGATTAATGCTGCTGAGATCATTCACATACATATCTTTCAGTGCACACACATACTCCTTGCTGGACTATGGGGTATACACGTATTCAGCCTCAGAAGACACTGACAAAAATGTTTTCCAACATTGTCTTACCAATGTTTTCTTCAGTTTTACCAATAAGAGTTCTGGTTGGTTCCAAGGCCTCCTAACCCTTTGTATTTTCTATCTTTTTCTTTATTTTTACAGTTGTAGTATCATTCTCTCACAGGGCAGCCGTCCCCAACCTTTGTGGTACTGCTGGTTTCGTGGAAAACAATGTTTCCTTGGACCATGGGGTGGGAGGATGGTTGTGGGATGAGACTGTGCCATCTCAGATCATCAGGCATTAGATTCTCATAAGGAGAACACAACCTGGCTCCTTCTCACGTGCAGTTCACAGTAGGATTCGCGCTTCTGTGAGAATCTAATGCCGCTGCTGACGTGACAGAAGGCGGGGCTCGGGTGGTAATGCGAGCCATGGGGAGCAGCTTTGCTTTCTCACCTGCCACTCACCTCCTGCTTCATGGCCCAGTTACTAATAGGTCACGGACCGGTACTGGGGGTTGGGCATCCAGACATAGGGGCTTTAATTTGCGTTTCTCTGGTAAGAATGGTACTGAGAATCTTTCTGTATACCTCTTTGACCATCTGAATATTTTGTGAAGTGCCTGTGGATATCTTTTGACCCACTTTTATTGAATTTCCTTTATCTTTTTCTTATGTTTGGTAGAAGATATTTATGTATTCTGGCACAAGTCTATGTTGAATGCTTTTATTGAAAAGATCTCCTCCCACCCTGTGGTTTTCCTTTTGTCTTTTTAAATGGTGTCTTCTAATGAATGGATTTTCCTAATTTTACTGAAATCTAATACATCAACATTTTCTTTAAGATTAGTGCTTATTTGATGTCCTGTTTAAGAAATTTTTTACCTACTTCAAGGGGAAAAAAAATTCTTCTATGTTATGTTCTAAAAGCTTCATTGTTTTATCTTTCACATTCAGATATATAATCTATTGAGAATTAATTTTTCTGTGAAAAATGTGTGTGTGAAGTAGATGGATTAAATTTCCCTCTTTTCTATATGAAAATTCAAATCAACCAGCACTATTTATAAAAAGACCATCTTGGACCACCTGTAGTCCCATCTACTCGGGAGGCTGAGGCAGGAGGACTGCTTGAGCCTAGGAGGTTGTGGCTGCAGTGAGCTGTGATTGCACTACTGCACTCCAGCCTGGGCAACAGAGCGTGACCCTGTTTCTGAAAGAAAAGAGAGAGAAACAGAGAAAGAGAGAGAGATGGAGGGAGGAGGGAGAGAATGAGAGAGACAGAGAAAGAATGAAAGAGAGAGAGAGAGAAAGAAAGAGAGGGATGGAGGAGGGAGAGAGGGAGAGAGTGAGAGAGACCGAGAGAGAGAGAGAAAGAAAGAGAGAAAGAGAGAAAGGAAGGAAGGGAGGAAGGAAGGAAGAAAGGAAGGAAGGGAGGAAGGGAGGGAGGGAGGGAGGAAGGAAGGAAGGAAGGAAGGCAGGCAGGCAGGCAGGCAGGCAGGCCATCCTTTCCCCACTGCTCTGCAGTGATACCTTTGTCACTAGTGAGGTGTCCATATGCTGCTGGATTTTGTTGAATGCTTTTCTGCATCTTTGCAAGGATCATATGATTCTCTCTATTCTGTTAATGGAGTGAAGTACATTGATTTTTGTATGCACATCTGGGTAAGCTGCATTTGGTGGGTTATACTTATTATCCACTGCTCAATTTTGTATGCTAAGATATTGTTGAAGATTTTTGCATCTACATTTATAGTTTGTAATTTTCTTTCTTTTAATGTCTTTGTCAAGTTTTGTTATCAGGGTTATCTGGACCTCATAAAATAAATTAGTAAGTGCTCCTTTTCCTGTATTTTTTGAGAGTTTCTGTTATATTGTTATTTTCTTCCTTAAATGTTTGATAGAAACATTGGGCTTGAATTTTTTTTTTTTTTTTTTTTTTGTGGGAAGTTTTGGCTAAGAATTCAATGTCTTTAATAGATACAGCACTATTCAAATTTTCCATTTCTTTCTAGTTTTGAGAAGTTATATCTTTCAAGTAATTTTATTATTCCATATAAGTTGTGGGGTTTACCTTATGAAGTTGTTCATAATATTCCACATTATTCTTTTAGTATCTATAGGATCTATAGTGATATTCCCTTTGTCATTCCTGATATTGGTAATTTATATTTTCTCTTTTTTCATTGATTGATCTTGCTAGGGGTTTGTCATTTTTACCAATGCTTTCAAAGGGGCAATCTTTGTTTTGATTAGTTTTCTTTGTTGTTTATCTCCTACATTAGTTATCTATTGCTGTGTAACACTTTGTATCCCCAAACCCACTGACTTAAAACAACACACATTTATTAGCTCGGAGTTTCTGTGGGGCAGGAATCCAAGCACAGCTTAGTGGGGTGCCTCTGCCTTGAATTCTCCTCATGAGGCTGCAGTCAGGGAGACAGCAGGTGCCGTGGTGTCATCTGAAGGCTCAGCTGGGGAAACGTCTACTTCCAAGCTTACCTGAGTGGCTGTTGGCAGAATTAAATTCCTCGTGAGCTATTGGACTGAGGAATCCAGTTCTTCGTTGGCTTTCCTTAGTTCTTTTCTGCACAGGCCTCTCCAGCTCACAGAATGGTAGCTGAACTCCATCTGAGTGGGCAGGCAAGAGAGAGCATGAGAGGAGGAACAGGAGGAGAGCCAGGGTCTTTCTTTAACCTCCTCCCAGAAGCCACAACTCATCCCTGTTACTTTTCTCTTCCCTCTGATTCTGCACTGCCTCAGGTCTGAAAATGCCTGAAAAACAGGCAATTCACAAATTTGATCCAGTTCTATCATTGTTTATGATGGGAGGGCTGATCCAGTACCACTTAATTCATCAGGGCTGGAAAGAATTATTATTTTAATAAGTAATTGCTTTTAGCTTTTAGGCTCCACAGGACTTGTTGTTTCTCTGCCAAAAATTCTTTCTTTACACTTTCTGCTTCAGACTATTTTTTAAACATCTGTTCTTTTCTTTGTCTTTGCTACATCTAGATTTAATGACATAGACAATAATTGTAGCATAAAGTTAATAAGAATGGCAGCACCTCCGTTTGTAGTACTGATGGCTTTCCTGTGACTGTAACTGATTGAATTTAAAAATCATTTCAGAAAAGCCATGGATCATAAGATACTATGCTACGAAATCGTTGCAATCGTCTAGAATTTAAACGAATGGTATGTAGTCAAATTGTAATTTCATTTAACTTTTTAATGTTCTATATACTTATTATCGTTGTTGTTTGTGAATATACCTTCCAGTTATCTACTTCAAATCTAGAAGTGACCTGAACTGTGAGTTCGGTTTTAGTCCTCTTATATAGAAAGATTTGACATTGGAGCATCCAGACTTCCAACCTTTGGCTCCTCTTGGAGAAGGCCACTCCTGGGCATGGGGCCCTCGTCCACATTCCTCTGAAAAAGCACTAGGACGAACAAGAGTCAATGAAAAGTGCCCAGAGACCTGGAGATGCAAGGAAGAGGACAGGTGAGTGGGTTGGCCAGGTGAGGCCTGGGCTGCTGGCACGTTTGTTGGTATCTCCACATTGCTGAGACAAATCAGGAGACTCTGTTTCCCCTGCTTATGGTTGACGGAATGTCTTCACACTCTGAAAAAGGTTCTGGTGTCCTCCCAGTCTGATCCCAGCATGAAGGTCTTGACCCTGTGCTCACACACTGGCCATTCTGCTGATCTGGGACAATCATGTGCCAAATCAAACTTTTCGGTTTATTTGTTAAAAATGCAGGGATCTCTGGTAAGAATAAATCTCTGTTTTCAACAGAACCAGAAGTGAGAGCGAGATTACTTTTATTTCTGCTTCTTTCAAGGTCTTGGATGAGTTAAAAAAAAGAGCTGAACTAGGATTAACGAGGCTCACTTTTGCTCTTTTCTGTGACATGGAAGTTCTATTATTATTAAACAATGTAACGGATACAGAATTCAGACAGAGACACATGGAGAAAATAAATAGCCAGATGTGGGGAGTGAGGGGGGAAGGCAAAAAAAAGGAGAAATAGATAAACCATATAGAAGATGTGCTCTGTATTAGTTTTTCATTGTTTTGTGACTGATTACTACAAACTCACTGACTTAAAACAGCACCCATTTAGTATCTCAGTTTCTGTTGTCCAGAAGCCAGAACATGACTTAGCTGGGTTCCCTGCCTGAGGTTTTCAAGGCTGCACTAGAGTGTTGACCAGGCTACGTTCCCTCCTGGAGCTCTGGGTCCTCTTGCAAGCTATTCTGGCTGTTGGTAGGACTCAATTCCCTGAAGTTGTGGCACTCCTGGAAGCTGCCCTCAGGTCCCAGGCACATGATCCTCTCCCAGCATGGCAGCTCATTCCTCCAAAGCCAGCTGGAGAGCCTCTTTCCAGTCCCCTGCAATGAAGTCTCAGCAAGGGAGTGAGTGTTTCATGCCGATCACAGTCCTGCCCGCATTCGAGGGGAGAGGGCTTAAAGGCATATCTAACAGGGGTGGGAATCTGGGTGACCATCTTAGCATTCTGCCTGACACATGCCGTTAAATCAGGTGGTTTAAAATAAACACTTTGGCTAATGAAGAAAACAATAGATATATTTGGAAGTGATGTCTCCTGCTGGCCAGTCTCTATTGAATGGAGATGTTCTGTGAAACCTCTCTCCCACGTGGGGTTGTTGCAAGGCTGGTTAGGTCTGCCTGTGAAAAGCCTCTGCAGAATGGACCCTGCTCTGCAAGTGTAAGGGAATTAGAATGTGTGTGTGTGTGCATCTGTGCATTTGTGTGTGTGCGTTCATGCGCATGGATGTGTATGTGCGTGTGTGTGTGCACATGCATGTGCATGCATATGTGTGAAGCAAAGTATACCACATCAGCTGCCTCCCTCTTGGCTCTCCCCATCCAGAGTGAGCCCACCCCTTGCCAGCTCCTCGTGAACCTTTGCTGTCTCTAGGTGCTTAACACCTCCCACCTGTTCATGTACTGTTGTCCCCTTTTATCTGTGGTTTTGCTTTCTGTGATTTCAATTACCCATGGCCAATCATGGTCAGAAAATATTAAGTGGAAAATTCCAGAAATGAACAATTTATGTCTTAAATTGCATGCTGCTCTGAGTAGCATGACGAAATCTTGTGCTGACCCACCCGTGGCATGAATCATCCAGCGTCTCCGCAGCGTAGATGCCACCCACCCATTAGTTATCCACATCATCTGCTCCTGACATCCAACCATCCACATGGTCACGGCTTGATGATCCAGGGGCACCCAAAGCAGATGGTCCTCCTGTTGCATCGTCAGAAGGTCAGTAGTAGCTGAATGCTATGTCACAATGCCTAGGTCATTGCCTCACTTCATCTCATCACGTGGGCATTTTATCAAGACAGACCATCACAAGAAGCAGAAGGGTGAGTACAGCACAATAAGACAATTCGAGAGCGAGACAAAGAAAGAGAAACCACAGTCACATAACTTGTATCATAGTATATTGTTATAATTGTTCTATTGTATTAGTAGTTATTGTTGTTAGTCTCTTACTGTGCCTAATTTATAAACATTATCATAGGTATGTATGTACAGGAGAAAACACAGCATATATAAGGTTCAATACTATTTGAGGCTTCAGGCATCCTCTGGGGTCTTGGAACATATCCCCTGAGGATAAAGGGGGACTACTGTAATTTCTTTTGGACTTCGTATCAATTTATCACCATTTTACAAACTTTCCAACTGTAAAGTTTGCACCTTGATCATTTTTTGCATTCCCTTTTGTGTCATGAATAAAGGAAGCGAATCCACTCTAGACTTGACCTCTCGTAAGGCTGAGCACAGTCATGGCGCAGTAGGGAGGGGCGGCTGCTGTCCTGAGGTCCTGGTAAGCGGATTTCACCTGATTCATTCACTGAGCATCTCTTGAGTGCCTGCAGTCAGCCCAGGAAAACATCATCTAAATGGCGCTACTCTCCAGGGCTTCTCCTGTTTTAGAGATGTTCTTGTTTCATAATGGCACAAGACACTACTTTGAATTGCTTTCCTTTATTATAAAATATAAAAAGTGCTAAACACACGCATGCTTTAAACATTGTCAGTAGTGACCAGTAGCCTTCAGGGCGACTTGCAGTAGACCCTGGTGGCCAGCTTCACAAATGCAGGCAAACCCAGCTTGCAGGTGGTGCATCAGTCTCTTGACAGAATAGAGGGGTGTGGGGTAAAGGTACCATCAGCAAATCAAGGCTGCTTACATGGGCTCACTGAGAGCTGGCAAGAGGGCTATTGCTCATGGTGTAAAATAAATACTAGTGGTGGGGCAACATAAATCTTCTGGCTGAAGGAATTATTAGTGGCACATTGACCTGGTGTGAACTTGTAACAAGTTAAGAGGTATTATTGATAGCTTTTCTCATTCTCCAGGCTCAGAGAGGGTTACCTTTTACTGAAATGTAAACACACCAGACATGCTTTCAATAACAATTGTCAACCATGTCCCAGCTTAGACTCAAAATTCCCCTTTGGTTAGCTTTTTTGACACTGTACTTAAGACTAAACTTGTAACATGAATTCTAGCAACGTCGAGGACTTGGAATCTTAAGCTGTTTATCAGATGAGGGCTGTTCCTTATCTTCTCGGTGAAAGATTAACCAAAACATGCACCAGAACCACCGCGTGTTTTCCTTCCCAATATGGGAGCCTTTTTCCTAGAGAAGAAAAATTTAGTTCCGTTTCCTCTTCCAGAGCTCAGACCTTTCACTAAACCACACATTACTGCCTAGCGGCCTACGTGAGCTCTCTCTGGGGCTGAGAACAGCAAGCTCCTCTCCTGCACAGCAACTCCTTCAGTTACTTCATTCCTGTGCGGCCTGCAAAGACCAGACGAGTTGCACATTTGCCACGGCCCTTCTCTCCCACCAGCCCTGTCTATGGCCAGCTCTCCCTCATCTAAACTCCTGCAGGATTGTTTGCTTTTTTAGGTTGTAAATGGCAGGAAGAAACTGACTCAAATTCGCTTAGAAAGAAGAGATGTTTAGTGGCTTGCAAACCTGAGACACTGAGCGTTAACACTGCCTCCATGCAAAGCCGAACCTGGGGCCCCCTCTCTTTTTCCCGTATACTAGAATCTCATTCTTTGGGACCAGATTCACTGTCCCGGGCTGGCGATGTAGACAGGATACTTCTCTAGCTTATCTCAAGTCAGCCATGTATTTGCCAATATCAGATCATTTAAAGAGTTACATGGCTTATATCACTTTCATCTGGCTGTTTCCCTCCCTCCCCTTTTTCTTTCTTTCTTGTGTATAAATAAACAGATCTTGCCTCACATGCAATTAGAAGATCTGAGTACTAGGACATCTTTTCTGTTTTTCTGGGCCCTTGGAAGTGAGCTGGTGATTTATGTTATCAACGACTGAAAGCCATACTAATTGATGGACGATTGGTACTTTTTCTTTTACTACTTATGGCAAATGAAAACGTTTGACTTTATAGTTATTGCTGCATTTCTCTTTTGAAAAAGTAAAACCATTCTTGTTACTAAAGTGAAAAATGTATCTTTATCAAACAAATTTCATTTGAGTGGCAAAGGACAAAGGATTGGTTCTGCGTTTCCTTTGAGTCCTAAAAACCCAAGGGAGCATCAGCCCTTTGCTGTCCCCCACCATGATGTAGGGCCACCTTCCTGTGGCACCTCCACCTCGGAGCCTACTCTGCTCTTGACCTGCGCTCCTCTCTAAGAAGAGAGGGTGAGAACAAAGAGAAGGCAGAGAAAGTAGAAAAAAGCAAGATGGCAGGCTCAAATCCCACGACATCAATAATTACATTAAATGTGAATCGCCTAGGTGCTCTGGCCAGAGAGGAAGGCTTGAAACGCCCCGGCATGCCTTGTGTCTCCACTTGGTGAGGTCTGATGAGGGAATCTGGGACCATGCTTACAACCTACTGTTTGAGTTGTGTTTTCTCCGGAAAGAAAAGCCCTGAATGACTTCAGACATAATCATTGTCTACGTTGCCTTTCTGACCCCACCAGTGGGGCCCTTTAGAAGAAATGTCCTGGGCCTTCATGGGCCTGGGTTTCAGTCCTGACTCTGCTACCAAGCAATGGAGTCAGCTCTGGCTGGGCCTTATCTCCATGCTTCGCAGCCCCATGTAACTCCAGAGTCCTCATCCAGAAAACAGCTGTGATGGCGTTTTTCCTACAAACCACGCAGGGGTTGTTCTGGGAACAAAATAGCATCAAATGACTCTATGTAGCTGTATTAGTCCATTTTCACACTGCTGTAAAGAACTGCCTGAGACTGGTAATTTATAAAGGAAAGAGGTTTAATTGACTCACAGTTCTGTATGGCTGGGGAGGCCTCAGGAAACTTACAGTCATGGCGGAAGGTGAAGGAGAAGCAGGCACCTTCTTCACAAGGCGGCAGGAGAGAGAGAGCACAGGGGAAACTGCCACTTTTAAACCATCAGATCTCATGAGAACTCACTATCATAACGGCATGGGGGGGAGCTGCCCCTGTGATCCATTTACCTCCCACCAGGTCCCTCCCTCAACCAGGTCCCTCCCTCAACACTTGGGGATTACAATTCGAGATGGGATTTGGGTGGGGAAATAGCCAAACCATATCAGTAGCATTTTCTTGTTTATAAAACACCTTTCATATCTATATCTATATCTGTATCTATATCTGTCTCTCCTTCAGACTTTATAGTAGTGAGGCAAGCTTTATTATTATTGTATAAATATGAAAACAAAGTCATATAACTTTCTCAAGGTCACACAGCTAGTGTAGCAGAGCCAGGACTCACCTCAAGACTTTTACAGTCTAGAACCTCTCAGAACAAGAAAGAATTTGAGAGAGTTTTGCAAAGTGCGTTACCACTGGAATCACTTGGCAAAAGGAAAAGAAATCCATGCAACTAACTTACACAAAAAGAGTTTTTTACAAAAAGAGTTTACACAAAAAAAGATTTGTTAAGAAGACTCAAGGACATATCCAGAATCCAAAATCAGCTAGACCTCATAAGGGCCACGGTTCCAGAAACACTGCCAGAAACGGAAAGAGCCAGCCTCCCCAGCGACCTCACTCTCTCTGTGGGTCTGCTGGTCCTGTCCTGCTTCCCAGCTCAGTGCTGTCCCATCCTTCTCTCTCTGCTTTTTGTCAGATTTCAAATGCCAAACCCTGGACCTCTCAATCCATTGCTTTTCATAGGTAGTAAACACATGCTAGGTAAAACACCATATGTGTTCTAATATATTGTTCACTGAGGAAATACACAAGACTCTATGAAGGCGAAATAGTCACATGTCAAGTTTAAACTACTAATCATTTCTAAACAAGGTGAAATAATTATTTTATATGCTGTTTCATACCAAATTTCATATATACATTGCCATCTATTATTTCCCAAAACTTTTTAGCTTTCATTTTTTGTAATAGAATCTTTTCAGCATAGGACTTCTATTATATAGAATAATTACTGATCGTCAACACTGACTATTAAACCCACAAGTTAAACATGGGTAGATCATTATTTCTTTTTCCATAAGAGAAAATATAATTAGCAAATAAAAACTGGGCTATAAATCAATAATGAACTTTTCTAGAAAGCTCCAGAATGCTCATCTAAGAAGATAGTGGAACAGACAGCAGTACCAGGAGGTCTGTCTCCAAGATTTCTCTGTTGCGCGTACAAAGACATTTAAGCTCATTCCAAAAAATGATGAATTTGATTTGCTTCAGGGCTTCATAGGATGCTCTTCTGTAGTGCACAGCATAGAGATGGATCCGTAGATGGCTCTCAGGATCTAAAGTCAGGCAGGCCTGGCACTCATAGCTTAACTAGGAAAAGGTTACATTAGAATGCCCAGAGAAGATACTCATATTACATCAAGAGCCACACAGATTGATACGAAATACATCAAGTAGTCAGCATGTGAATAGGCAGATTATGAGTAAACATCTTCACAAGAATTAGAACAAATAAGTGAGAAAATGTTAACTCCCAGCAGCAGTCGGAGGACATAATTACCCTCTGCTGCTCACCCCAAGGGAAATGATTTAGAATGTTATGACCTCTACTTACTTCTGGGAATTTCTACCACGAGAGAAAACATTTATCTGCACAAATTTATTTTCAGTAAAGAAGTGGCATTCAAAATTAGGAGAACAGTCAAAAAAATTGTAGTGTCAGCCCTAATACAGCCATGATATGTTAATTTTGAAGATTACTGGCAACATGAACATATTTCTATCAGATTTTCAAGCAACAGTAAAACAATCAGAAAGTCAGAGCTGAACAGGTTCTGAGACATGGTAACAACGTCTCCAAATCTTCCATGTATGTAAGTCAGAGAATAGCCTGTGTAAAACTGGGTTTGCCTTTCCCTAGTTCTCTACACAGGTTCTGAATATGACATGGATCTGGGCATACTAGCTGAAAGGGACAATGGGAAGTTTTAGAGGAGAGACACAACTGTCAGAAAATCCAGGGAGAGCTGTGGTGGGTGTGGAATTACCTGACATTTGTATTCACCTGTGTATTCCCCACCAGTATACAAACTTTTTTAAAACAATAGAACCATGAAAAAAAAGGTCTCACTGCACAATTTGGTGCTCCCTTCATCTGCGGGAGCAGGTGTCTGTGCCACAGCTCTGGTGGCCTAGGGAAGCATTCGCAATAGACAAGCCAGCTGCCTCCCAGGCTAAGATCCTGGAGTCATCCTGTCAGCACGCTCAGACCCCATGTGGCTTCTTATGGTGCTGCCTCACTATCATGTCTTCCTTCTTTGGAGTCGAAAGGCTCTTCTTCCCACCTCCCCACTTTCCTAAACCCTCCAAAGTTATGTCCACGTAACAGTAACGAATGGGATCCAAGGAGCTTAAGTACTACATATGAAAGGCTAGGAAACCTCAAGGTAAATACTGCCTTGATCCCCTGGAAAATGGTCCTCTCTTACACTGTCACTCACAGGCCAGGTGCCCAAAGGCATTGCATCTGAGGTAAGCAGATATCTGCAGCTGTGCGTTAGATACAGCTTCACAAAGGTAGACCCTGGGGTGAGGCCAGCCCTGTGAAGAGGGTCACACAGCAGGTGAGAGTGCCCATGTATTTGGCCTGTTGGTCCACAAGGCAACCTCTGATTTCGTTTTGGGCATTAGTCCATGGTCCCTCCTTATTGGCAGTGCATGGGATTGGTGCCTGAACTGGGCTGCTGTATTTTATCACTTCTCTCTTGGTTGTTGAAGAACTGTGGGCCCTGAGTCCAATCTAGTAAATGTCCTCATTACACTGTCTCAGATTGGGTTCCTGAAGTAGACTCTAAGGCAAGAAATTGAGTGCAAGTCGAGTATTTGGGAGACATTCCCAGAAAGCACTGCTATGGGGGTGGGGAAAATGTGACAGGAAAGAAAAAAAATCAACAAAGGGTGCAGGTTCAGGCAGGTTTCCACTGTGGCTTCTGGGGCTCCTTCCCACTGAGGAGCGATGATGAGAGAGCCAGAGTTATACCAACCAAAGAGCAAGGCAGCTGAAGTCTTTAGCTTCCATCTCCCCCAGCGCTGGCTGTGGCTGCTCCCTGTGGCACTACCTCTGACAAAAGCTGTCTGGGAGTGGCAGGTGTCTGTCACAGCACACCAATGGGTGACTAGCAGGTGCCCCTGTGTTTGGGTGGCTTATTGAGCACCTGGGTAAGGCTGGAAGAAGAGGGTGTGGAAAACACTACAAGAGATTGGCAGAGGGCATGAATAGGTAAGCCATAAAAGAAATGCAAATTAAATTTTAAAAAATTGCTTTAGATGTTATTTTTTGGATCTTTAAATTGCAAGGATTGGAAACAATGGTAACACCCAGGAGTCAGTGAGGAATCTGGAGACCCACTCAGTTCTATGTTGTGGTCAGATTATAAACTGGAATAAAGTTTGAAAGGCATTTTGGCAATACATACTTAGGAATGATTCTCATTAACAAAAGTAATATGGGCATATCTCTTCCTGTCAACCTTAAATAGTCTGATACAGCTTAGAGAAGATATTCAGAACTGGTGTGCTCTGTATATATGGCGGTAGAGTCATTACAAATAATCAGGGACTGATAATTATCCCCTACTTAATAGTTCTCCCATGCCCGCCATCGACTCTTGCTAACTTTTCTTTCTTATAACTTCATTACCTGAAATTGTGTCATATATATTTCTGATTTGTTTAATGCCTACTTCCTTTTGGTAATGTAAGTTCTGTGATGGTACGGACTGGTCTTAATTGTGATCACCTAGATTTGTGCCTAGATAGTACTCAATGCTTATCTGGTAAGCAAATGCAAGGTTGCATAAATGGATGGATAAATGGATGAGTGGATGGATGAGTGAGTGGGTGGATGAGTGGATTCATGGATAGATGAGTGGATAGACGGATGAGCACATCTTTGCTGATTGTTCCTTAAAGGTGAAGAGGAGATGGTGGGTAGGTTGAGGTCTGGTTTTGCCTAAGTGAAGTGAAGCCATTGATAGGTTTGGGGCATGAACACCACTTACTCCATCTAGTGCCAGTCTTACCTGAGGACGACTTGACTAGGAACTCATATGACACTTTATACATCTATTAACTGATCAGACAATTCCTTTTGTGTGACCCCTACACTCATTCACAAAAATGTCCCATTTCTTTTAGAAGAAATATCATTGTCCCCAGTCAGCTGCTTCTGCTGAGACCCCCCCTTCCAGAAGATCTGGTGGAGGAAGCCCAAAGGCTCTTTCCATCTGGAGCATTTGCAGGTTGTAATGCATCTCATCCCACTCGTGGAAGAGCAGAGACAGCCCAGTTGGGCGAGCACTTGCTGTGGAGACACACAGCCCTACAGGAAGCAGCTGCCTTGTCCCTGTCCTGCTGGGCTTCATGGCATCACATGCTTCTGCCAACTGGAATCTTCCGGTGTGTGGTCCATGGGGATCAGATTTAAAGGCACTAAATTCTGAACAGTCGTACAGTGACCTTGTGACAACGTAGTTTATTACATGACAATGGACAGTGATGGTTACCTTCCCCAAAATATCACGGAAAATTTCCCCTTTATGTAGTATATTTGCTAAAAATTGTATAAAAATAGCCTAGTTTATAAAAGTAGCACTAACCAAGTATACCTTAAAGTTTACATTTCTTGGACCAAGGATGTCTGGGTTCGATCTGCTTCACCATCCTGGCCAGGCCTCTTTTTGATGGGCTTTGTGTGGGAACAGCAGGAGGACCACAGTAGGGAGCAGGTGGGGAGATGTGGCTCACAGTCCTCCCCTGCTGCCCTCGGTTCCTCCAGCTCTGACTCTCCTGGCTCTGCAACTTCTATGGCTGACGTGTCAGCAATCGCTGGCCTTGCTCTGCTCTCTGGTGTTTGGGGCCTTTGCATTGCTACCCATCAGACCCTGGTGTTCATAAGTGTTTGGTTTTATCCTGCTCAGTCCCACTGTCATACAAGACTCAGCCTTGGGATCTCAGGGAAACACGTGGGTCTCCTACATGAAAAGCACGGGGTCCCTTCCCTTCATGTCTCCAGCCCTGAGAACGAGTTGCCTGGTGGGAAGGAAATTCTTGGCAAATGTGTTTGGGTGGAATTACTATAAGGCCTGGGTCTTTAAAGGCAACACCTCCAAAGAGTTCTACCTTTTCATGTGGATGATTTGCTTCATTTTCCTGGGAGTCAACTTGCCTGAGAACATTGTTGCTGAGTCCTTTCCAACTCAACAAGTTGAGGCAACATCTTGGAACTGTTTTTAATGAGACATCTCTGTTCTAATTCTCCTGGATTTCTCTTCAACTGGTTCGGATGGAGAGGAGGAAAAGAGGTCTCTTCTTGAACTTGAGTCTTGGTCTTACCACTACTGGGACTTGAATGGTTAGAGGAAAATGTTGGACAGACAGATGTAAGGATTTGATGGTGAAGAAAAGGCTTTTTCACAATCTGTGTTTCTGTGACCTTCCTGAGGCTCCCTTTCATCCCTCATGGCCTGGCATAGGATTCTCCGATGTACTACTGAGATGTAGTATGGGGCTATGGCTAGAATTTAGAGTTTTCCCAGCTCGGAAAGTGGGCAACGACATGGGCAGCCTCTTGGGATGCAGCTGGGATTCTAACTAAAAAGAAGTCAGGCTGGGCTCTCACAGGGGACAGTTGGGGTTGAGAAGTTCCATCCCCATGGCCTCCTTCCTTGGGACCCACTAAGGCTTGTTGAGAAATGGCAAGCAATTTCCCATCATTATTATTTGGGGAATTTCATTCATTTGAGTGGAAGTTTTGTCCCTTTCTGGTTATTCTGAATTCCATAGGATTCCAGGCCCTGCCGGCTCTGAAGAGGAAACTTTCTAGCAAATGCGGATGCTTGTTTCCAGTCCTGTAGATCCATATTCACATATTTTCTCACTCACTGAAGGGGTCAGGAAGAGAGTTGAAACCTCAGCAGGAAATTGGGTTGGGGGTCTAGGATGGAGCAGATTTGGAGCAATGCAGTGTTTTTGGAACCAGGCCAGGGAATGCTGTGGTAATTACTCTTTGTATTTCTAATGTTTCACAGGCTGAGCTTGGTGGTGTGCTTGATGCAAACATGGCAGATACGAGCCTGGTGTTGTACCCGTGGGCCAGGATGAGGCAGGCATGGGTGTGTGTGAGGCTCTGGGTGTAGAATCAACCGAAAGTGGAGACTTGCTAAGAAGACACTGTCTCCAGTAAATCAACTACCTGTGGGCCTGACTCCAGTCAAGACTGGCACCAGGCTACCTTGGCTGAAGTGTCAGGGCCTCACATCAAGGTCATGCATGGAAGGAGGAATCCCAAGGAAGCTGGGGAAGGCCACTGGCTTCTCCCCTTGGGTGGAAAGGCGGAAGCCCTGGGGTGGGGGTTTAGGAGCAGTGCTCCTGTCCCCACAGAGTTGGCTTGGCCATGATGGAGGAAAGCCCGGGTCTCAATCTGGAGCCTTCTAGAGGAAGGGGAGGGCTGATGTCAGGCAATCAGTCATGAAACCTTGATGTTGGGATCCAGTCCCTTTGGAGGGGAGTCCTTTTTTTTAAACTTTTATTTTAAGTTCAGGGGTACATGTGCAGGTTTGTTACATCGGTACACTTGTGTCATGGGGGTTTGTGGTACAGATCATTTAATCACCTAGGTGTTAAGCCTAGTACGTATTAGTTATTTTTCCTGATCCTCTCGCTCCTCCCATTCTCTACCTCACCATAGGCCCCAGTGGGGTAGGGGACCTTCTAAGTCCTGAGTAACAGCAGCTTTTATAAACACAGGTTTTGCTTGGTGTCCCGTAGTCTCCCCTAGCTGGGCCAGCAGAAGGAGGTGGGCGCAGAGGATGGCGGGGAGGGCAGTGGGAGGAAAGGGAGACAGAAAAGAGCAAGGGCTCCTGCTGGAGCCTGGGTTCCTCCCAGGTATTAGGCCTAGCATGATGGGGTTTGTTTGGGGAGCTCATCTCAGGGAACAGGAGCAGGGCTGGAGAGAGTGAAGTGGGGAGGAGGGCAAGGTCTTCCATAGTGCCTCCTCAGGCTGGCGCCACTGTGGACTGCAGGGTCCCATTCATGGGGCACTGAGGAGTTGGGGGGACCTGCCTCTCAGAGCGGTCTGCCTGAGAACAGAAGGAGGAGCCGTCATCCAGTGCATGCCTTCCCCCGGTCCAGGGCCGCCACACAGTCATTCCCAGGCTGTGTGCGCACCATGTGGGTGTCATAGGAAAGGAGCCCACAGGTACCTCCTGCAGGAAGCTGGTTGCTGCCACAGTGGCTGGAGTAAAAGGTGGGATGAGAAGCCAAGAGGTTGAGTTCAAGCAGAGGGCTCTGTGGTGACGGGAACAGGAAAGGCTTCTGCGATGTTCATGAACTTGGTTGGTAGCTTGTGGGTAACCCGTGTCTTTCTATCTAGGGGAGGGAACGTTGGTCACCTTCAATTCTTGGGTTTCTGCCAGATGACCTGGTTCTGGGGGAAGGCCAGGTGTGGGAGTCAAGAAAAGCAACTCACTTAACCTATCTATCTGAGACTTAGTCTTCTCACCTGTAAAATGGGAATAATAATTTATTTCCTATCTCCTGGGTATTGTGAGGTAATAGTGAATTACAATAATAAATTTCCAAAGGAAATGCCTTGAGGTGTGTAAATCCCTATGCGGGTGTGAAGTGAAACTAATAGTGAAACACGGATGCATGTGAACTCTTTGGCGGTTGTGACAGCTGGCCCCTTGAGGGTTCTAGGGTGCCTAGTGAGTGTCTGGCACTTTTATATGCTTAATATCATCTCATCCTCCTTGCAGCTCCTGTGGCAATCGCTGTTATTATTCCCGTTTACAGATGAGGACACAGAAACTCAGAGAGAGCAAGGGCCTTGCGCTGGGCCCTGTAGGAAGTGGTACTGGGAGGCTCCACACTGCCTGTCTGCATTGCAGAAGCTCAGCCTGTTTCCTGCCCCAAATCTCTCACGCCTGCTTGGTTAAACACGGTGTCATCTGGCTGTGTAGCACTGTGGCAAGTAGTCTACTAATCCTGATTGCATTCTAGGAAGACCGGCAATGGGATGGCTGCCACCTGCTTACAGGGAGAATGGAGGAGGCCAAGATCAAGCCCAGGGGCAGCCAGGAGGAGGCAGAAGCTGGTAAGGAGGCTGGTTTTGCTTAGCACAAGGATTGTTACCCAGGCTTCGTGAATTAGGCTTGGGGCAGTGTCTCAACCTCTTGAATGGCTTGTATATGTACGGGCCCACGGGTGCATATGCTTTTCTCTAGGAAGCAGGTTCATCATTTTTATTAGTGTCACAATAATCCATGACCCCAAAGTTTGAACGGCAGTTCTCCACTGGGCCACTCCGGCATAAATGCAAGTGGTACAGGGCCCCTTGGATGTCTCTGTACACAATGAGACCTGGACAACCTGTCCTTCTGAATGGCTTAAATTCCAAGAATTTTGCTTCTTTGTGTGGCTGCTTTGAATTTTATGTTTTTACCTTTTTGCTACTATTATTTATGAGCTAGAATTAGGAATTTTCCGAGAAGAACTGGAGGGAGAGAAAATGTGTCCCAGCTTCATCATCCACGTGCTGTCTTCCACGGCCTTTACTTTTGTCTGCATTTTCTCCAAAAGGTTTAATGTTCTTATCAAATTCAGTTTTCTTTCTCTCACTAATACGTATTCATACTCTTTCAAGCAAGCAAATCTGCTTCTATTAGGCAATCAGCTCTTGCAGATTACACCTTTTTTAGTTGCTAGGCTAGAAAAATAAAAATAACCTAATAAGAAAGTGTTTATGTTGAAAGTAGGTATTGCAAAAAGAATAGTTCTTTTAAAAATAATTCCCAGAACAACTCTTAACAGGTCTTGATTCAAAGACGTTTTGTTTTCTTTTTTTTTTTCTAGTGTGCAAAGCAATATAAATAAACCAGATCCTTTCCTTGTGTAGGGTGGTTAATATTAGCACATATCACACCTGGTATTTGACTTCTTGGAAACTTGCTAAAAACCTTGTGTGGCCGTAATCCCTGACTTGATTAACTGTGATTGAGTGTGTTCTGCAAAGTAACAGGAGCTTTAGATGTCTCTTGAAAAGAAAAACAGAACAGACACAAATTGCCAAAATGAAAGAGCAACACAGTGATGATATATTTTCACAATTTGAAATACAAAAAATGTGGTCAAAAGAATCCATTCGAGTCAGAGATTGGGCTCTGTCTGTGGCCACAGGGGAAGCCAGGTGCCCTCCCTCTTCTAGAATCTGAGAGCCCACCACCCTGACCTTGGAGGGACAGTAAGACTTGAAACCCCTACCTCCTACTGAGGAGTCCCTTGGAGAAATCAAGGGCAAAACTGGCCCCAAGAATGGAAAGGGGCTGCAGTTCTAAGGTGGTCTGGGGCAGAGCTTGCCTTCTGTCTTCTGAGAAGTGGCTGGGGGTAAGACCAAGTCTAGTGGGCCTCTTCATCAGTAGATATCTGCCCTGCCCTTAAAAAGCCAACAGCAAGCTACAGTGTAGGCAGGGTTGCCAGATAAAATATAGACTGCCTAATTAAATTTGAATTTCAGATGGACAAGGAATAGTTTTTCAGTACAAGTATGTTCCATGCAGGTAGGTGCCATGCATGCTTCCAATATTTCATGGGACATTCTTATCCTAAGAAATGATGAGCGGTTTACCTGAGATTGAAACTTAGCTGAGCATCCTGTATTTTTATTTGCTAAGCCTGGATACTCTAGCTCAAGGCAAAGTAGGCGTGGACAGACTGTTTTGGCTCACCTTTCTGGTCAGGGCTATAGATTGTGCTCTCAGGTTCTAGAACTTCATGTAGCTGGAATGATGCAGTATGCCTTCTTTTGTGTCTTGCTTCTTTTACCTGGTATATTATTTTGAGATTCGTCCCTGTTGCTGCCTCTATTGTAGTTTGTTCCCTTTTTTTTTTTTTTTTTTTTTTTTTTTTTTTGAGACGGAGTCTCGCGCTGTCGCCCAGGCTGGAGTGCAGTGGCCGGATCTCAGCTCACTGCAAGCTCCGCCTCCCGGGTTCACGCCATTCTCCGGCCTCAGCCTCCCGAGTAGCTGGGACTACAGGCGCTGCCACCTCGCCCGGCTATTTTTTGTATTTCTTAGTAGAGACGGGGTTTCACCGTGTTAGCCAGGATGGTCTCGATCTCCTGACCTCGTGATCCGCCCATCTCGGCCTCCCAAAGTGCTGGGATTACAGGCTTGAGCCACCGCGCCCGGCCGCTTGTTCCCTTTTATTATTGAGTAGTATTCTACTGTAAGAAAATACTACAGTTTATTATCATGTCTGGATGGGCTTTGGGTTGTTTCCAGTTCTTGTCTATTATGAATAACACTTTTATGAGTTTTGATGAACAAGTTTGTGTGTGTGTCTCTGTGTGTGTGTGTGTGTGTGTGTGTGTACACATTATTTTCATTTTTTCTTTTCTTTCTTTTTTTTTTTTTCTTAGACAGAGTCTCGTTCTGTCACCTGGGCCGGAGTGCAGTGGTGTGATCTCAGCTCACTGGAACCTCTGCCTCTTGGGTTCAAGTGATTCTCCTGCCTCAGCCTCCCTAGTAGCTGGGATTACAGGTGTTCACTACCATGCCTGGCTAATTTTTTGTATTTTTAGTAGAGATAGGGTTTCACCATGTTGGCCTGGCTGGTCTCGAACTCCTGACCTCAAGTGATCCACCCACCTTGGCCTCCCAAAGTGCTGGGATTACAGGCGTGAGCCACTACATCCAGCCACTGTTTCATTTTTCTTTTTTTTTTTTTTTTGAGACGGAGTCTCGCTCTGTTGCCCAGGTTGGAGTGCAGTGGCCAGATCTCAGCTCACTACAAGCTCCGCCTCCCGGGTTTACGCCATTCTCCTGCCTCAGCCTCCCGAGTAGCTGGGACTACAGGTGCCCGCCACCTCGCCCGGCTGGTTTTTTGTACTTTTTAGTAGAGACGGGGTTTCACCGGGTTAGCCAGGATGGTCTCGATCTCCTGACCTTGTGATTCGCCCGTCTCGGCCTCCCAAAGTGCTGGGATTACAGGCGTGAGCCACTACATCCAGCCTGTTTCATTTTTCTTGGGTAAATACCTAATAGTATAATTCCTGGATCTTCTGTTGTATTAGTCTGCTCTCATGATGCTAATAAAGACATTTCTGAGACTGGGTAATTTATAAAGGAAAGAGGTTTAACTGACTCACAGTTCTACATGGCTGGAGAAGCCTCACAATCATGGAGGAAGGCAAAGGAGAAGCAAAGGGATGTCTTACATGGCGACAGGCAAGAGAGCATGTTCACAGAAACTCCCATTTATAAAACCATCAGATCTCATGAGACTTATTCACTATAATGAGAACAGTATGAGGAAAACTGCTTCTATGAGTTAACTATCTCCACCTTGCCCCGTCCTTGACACAGGAGGATTATTACAATGCAAGGTGAGATTTGGGTGGGGACACAGCCAGCTGTATCATATAGTAAGTGTATGTTTAACTTTACAGGAAACTGCAAAACAGTTTTCCAAAATGGCTGTACCATTTTATACGGTGGCCAGTGATATGTGAGTATTCCACTTGTTCCCCATTCTTGCCAACACTTGACATTGTCTGTGCTTTTATTTAGTTATTGTAGTAATTGTAAAATAGTGTCTAAGAATTGTGGTTCTAATTTGTGTTTCTCTGATGATAATTCAGTTGAAAATCTTTTCATTTGCTTAATGACCATTCATGTGTCAAAATAAATTGTGTGTTTGTCTTTTGCCTGATTTTTTGTTAGGTTGTGTGTCTTCTTATTGAGTTACATGGGTTCTTTCTATATTCTGGACACCAGCCCTTTGCAGATATCTTTCTCCAGTCTCTGACTTGCATCTTCATTTTTATAGGTGTCTTTTGAAAAGCAGCGGGTTTTACTTTGATTAACTCAAATTTGTCGTTATTTTTTCATTAATGTTTAATGCTTTTCATGTTCTAAGAAATCTTCCTGCCTCAAGGTCACAAAACATTTATTTTCTTATACAAGTTGTATAATTTAATCTTTTACACTTACATCTAGAATCCATTTGGAATGAATTTTAGTGTGTGGTGCAAAGTCAGGGTTGAGGTTCATTTTTCCCCACATGGTTATCCACATTTTTCCTTCATTTACTGAAGAGACCACCTTTTCCTCATTGATTGCATTGGTGTCTTTGTGGGAAATTTATCGATCATGTATGTGTGTGCCTGTTTCTAGGGTCTATCCTGCTGCACGAATTTATATGTCTGTCTTTACACAATAGCACACAGTCATGATTATTGTAACTTTACAGTAAGTACTTAAATTACTTGTACCCAAATACCTATAACAGATTACTCCACTTTCTGGCAGAATCCAAGCTAAGACAACTGGGGACATCTTACTGCACAGCTCCTTGCTAGCATCTCTATATTTTTACATTGGTACCTATAGTGACCTGGATCTGTTTCTGATCCTGTCTCTGGACTGATCTATAAAAGCATTAACTGGCTATCCTTATCTGATATCACTGTAGAAAACATGTATTTTCCCTTCCTCTCTGAAATAACCTCATAAAATTATAAAAGTATAAGTTGTTGAAAGTTCTTAAAAATAAAGCTTACTTTGCATTTCTAATTTCTTAACTTTTAGTCTTTTTCTACTTTTGCTCCAAAAATGTTACCACAACAGACAAATGCCAGTGGTAAGTGTTAATACCAGCAGTTTCAGCCTTTTTTAAATACCAAAGAACATGTGGTTCATGAAACATCCCTCGTCTGACGTATTCCCATAGCCTTGTTCAAATTCCTAAAGAATTCCCCTGTCTAAGAACTGGGATTCCACCTCTTTCTCTCCTTCTCAGAAATGTGCATCTAAGTCAAAATGATTGAGTCATATAATTATAAAGAAAATCTCTATTTCAAAATGGTCAGTACTTCTTATCTGGTACTTTATGGAGAGTAACAGGTTGCCTGTGTGCTAGCACAGATCTACTGCTCTGTGTTTTGTTTAACTCAGCACAGAACCATGTACACAGCAGGGGCTTAATACCTGTAGAGTGGGTATAAAAATGATATGGTTTGGCTGTGTCCTCACCCAAATCTCACCTTGAATTGTAATAATCCCCATGTCAAGTGTGGGGCCTGGTGGAGATAATTGAATCATGGGGGCAGTTTACCCCATACTGTTCTCATGGTAGTGAATAAGTCTCATAGGATCTGATGGTTTTATAAATGGGAGTTCCCCTGCACATGCTCTCTTGTCTGCCACCTTGTAAGATGTGCCTTTGCTTCTCTTTCACCTTCTGCCATGATTGTGAGGCCTCTCCAGCCATGTGGAACTGTGAGTCCATTAAACCTCTTTTTTTTTCTTTATAAATTACCCAGTCTTGGGTATGTCATTATTAGCAGCATGAGAATGAACTAAAACAACAAATAAACAATCTACAAATTCAGCTGGATTCCACCATGCTCTGTATGCTATTGCGAATTAATACGGTGTGCTCAGTCAAGTCTGTCTACAGCAGGGAGATGTGCCTCCACCTTGGTGATGGACCTGTTGGTGATGAAAATTGAAGGCCTAACAAGAGACAGATTGCACTGTCTCTTCCCAAGTCCGTGTTTAGTGACATCATGTTGGTAGTTTCCAATCAGCCAAAATGGGAGTATTTACACTATAGACATTGGCATGAGCTACAAATTAGAGCTTTTATCTCCTCAAGGAGCAGATTGTTAAACACCAGTGCATCACTGGACATGACCTTTCTGTTGGTAGGGAGGCAAGGTAGCAGTTGAGTTTTCATAATGTGCTGTTGCTCTGTGGGATGAGGAAGGGCTCATCCTGACTGAGGCAGTCATTTTAGGGACTGACATCTCCTTGCTGTAGACAGACTTGCCTGGGCACACTGTATTAATGTGCAATATCATGTAGAGCATTATGATGGAATCCAGCTAAGAACAACCTCAGAGCAGTCTCCAGAGGTCCCTCTAGGAGAGGGCGTGGCCAGTGGTTGGCGCCCTGGGCTGCATGTCCCCATCTGTGTCTGCCTTTGTGTCACTTGTTTACTCCAGCAATTGCAGGAGACTGGGACCCCCTGTCTTCAAAATTACTACCCCTCTTTATGTAGAGGCACACTGCCTAAAAAAACAAGTTGGAAAATTTTCCAAATAGCTTTGACTCAGTAATTATCTGACAGCATGTGAACTATCTCTTGGGTCTTTTACACCATCAAACCAAATTGGCATCACGAAACTTATAATCCTATTTACACATGTTTTGGGTTAGGAAGGAGTGGTACAGAATTTGTTCTAAACAGCATTGTGGTATTTTTAAGAGCAGTTGCATTTCAGTTTGAATTAAGTTTACATATAACTGAAAAAGGATATGACATTTCTTATAAACAGGAAAGTAGCATCAATCTGGGATGCCACTCACGTGTGAGAATCTTAACACGGGATGTTCCCCCTTCATTCCGAGAGTGTCTTGGGGAAACTCAGAGTGTTCCATAGCTTGTGTAGTAGTACATCATGCCATCGTTTCTATTCTGTTTGGGGGCCACTGAGTTATCCATTAGTTACTACTTGTACAATACATTCTATATGTGGGCTCTGTGATAAATGTCAAGGCTACAAAAAATGTGGCTCTTGCCCTCCGGGACTACAAATTCATTGTGGAAGACAGGGAAATAAAGCAATGACAA
The DNA here is from genome assembly GCF_008728515.1 of Papio anubis. Classification (NCBI taxonomy): domain Eukaryota; kingdom Metazoa; phylum Chordata; class Mammalia; order Primates; family Cercopithecidae; genus Papio; species Papio anubis. Next base: position 120,403,478 of record NC_044985.1, read on the forward strand.
TTAGGTGCAATCAGTGCTTTACCGAACTTAAGAAGAAATCAGGGAGTCTTTGCAGGTGAGGTGCTACTTGGACATATATTTTCAAAGCAAATGAGTGAGAGTTATTCTTTTTTTTTTTTTTTTTTTCGGAGTCTTGCTCTGTCGCCCAGGCTGGAGTGCAGTGGCCGGATCTCAGCTCACTGCAAGCTCCGCCTCCCGGGTTCACGCCATTCTCCTGCCTCAGCCTCCCGAGTGGCTGGGACTACAGGCGCCCGCCACCTCGCCCAGCTAGTTTTTTGTATTTTTTAGTAGAGACGGGGTTTCACCGTGTTAGCCAGGATGGCCTCGATCTCCTGACCTCGTGATCCGCCCGTCTCGGCCTCCCAAAGTGCTGCGATTACAGGCTTGAGCCACCGCGCCCGGCCGTGAGAGTTATTCTAGCAGACAAGGAAAATGAAGCTGCTTCGGACAGAGAGAGGTGAAGGTGAGAAGGAGACCCTCTTGCCTCTGGGGATCTCTCTTGGGCTCAGGGGATGTGGATCAGTGGCAGGCACCCATCTGGGAGGATGGGGCTCACGTTTTGTGGACCCATGGAAATGATATGGAGCAGGATATAAAAGTGGGATCATTTTGTTCAGTTTCAGAGGATCCCCAAGAAAATGACTGCTATGTTCCAAAGCAAAGTTTGAGGCCACTCTGCAGGAGGTGGTGAAGAAAACAGGCAGCTTTCTTACTCCTCACCCTTTACCCACACTGAGAGTATAGAAAAGGGTTTGGAGATAAAAAGAAGATTTTGGAGAGAGTTACTGATATGTTGTGAGTCCCAATCCCACCGCCAGGGGAGTGGAGGATAAATATACACCATGGGTAAAGAGATGAAGCCCTCACCCTCCAGAGTGGGTGCCCAGCCTGCCGAAGGCGTGGACCCACAAGGACGGGTAACTGCAAGTGACATCGCATATTTTAATGGAGTTGCTACACTGGATGATTTCACTACTACCTTGGATGGGCACTTGTATTATCTGGAAGTGACCAGAATACTGATGAAATGTGACCTAAATTTCATTCAAGGGCAGGAGAAGATTCAGCCTCCAGTGTCAATTTGAAGGGTTGATGGGATCCAAAATAAAATTACTGTATTGTTATATCCACGATTTGAATTGTGCTTGTTCAATGACATAGTGGTTACAGATATGTGCAATTTTTTTCTGCTGGGAGAAGGGTTTATGTACATATATATTATATATATGTTATTATATATAATATATAGTTATATAATATGTATATGTTATTATATAACACACACACACACATACACACACACGTATATATATAACTCCAAAGAGGAGAACTCTGGTGCACAGATGGTGGCTGGCAACCAGGGCAGAGCAGAGGTGGGGAAGGCATGTGGCCCCCAAGGAGCCTGATATCTCAGGGCTGCCGGGCACCCTTGTTCACTATGGTCACTCAGGGTGTTCCCCTTTGCTGTCCTTGCGTTCTGTGGAACACCCCGGGTCCTTTCTGTGCCTTCTTCGTCTTTAGGAGCTTCCATGTGGCTGGGAGGGCGTCTGTTTCTAGCAACTGAAGGATGTGAGACAAACGCCCTGACGTCCAGGGGCTCTGTTGCCCAGGGGAGTTTGAGAGTTTGTGCCTGGTGGGGTCACTCACAGGTCTGAACTGCCCCCTCTGCTGGGATCCACAGCCCTCCTCCTGCCACCCTGCCTAAGAAGACGACACCCAGGCTTTCCGCTTCATTCATCGTCTCAAAGCCACATCACATAGAAACTCAAGGTTTCTATTTGATGTTTCTTCCTCATTTGTGCAGATGTCTGCGGGAAGGACACATGCTACACCCCATGGTCTGGGAGCCAGCGAGCCACAGGCAGATCATCAATGTTTAGATGATGACGTTCAAGGTATGGCAAGAAGGGTGCACAAAATATTAGGGCTCCAGGGAAGAATGAGTGTATCAAATCGTCAATAAAACTGTGGCAGACTGACAAAATCAACGTTCAATGCTGCACTTTACAACTTGGTTCTGAAACGCTAAGACGTCATGGTATATGACACGGAATCTCTTCTATCTGGGGATGTAAAATAAAACCCCTGGGAATATACTTTATAGTTCTTACGGCGAGAGCTCACTGTGTTTTCCAAGCCAAATAAATTTATATTATTAGAAAAAGAAGTCATGTTTATTTATTAAATTATTTGCCTGGTTTAGTGTATCATTGTTGAATTTCACACCAAAAACATACGGTGTAATGAGAAGCGAAAAGCCCCAAGTTTAAAGTCTACGAGAAAGGAAATGAAGTTGTGGACAGCTGTTCTCTGTTTCTCAGCATGACTACAAAGGAGGGGCCATCTTTTCACCACAGTGAGTTTTGCTTCCTTTTCAGAGATTCATTACATGTATTCCTGGAGAAAATACAGGCCCACGTTTTGTGAGTTGTGAAGCACCAACAACGCGACGTTTTGCTCCCGTACCAGAATTTTCCTTCTAAAAATTCTTGGTCCCAGGAGAAGCTAGATAATTAGTTAAGTTTGTTGAATTTGTGATAGGAAGATGATTTTTTACTTCGTTGTAGGCAAAATGGGTACTTTGATGACAGGCGTGCCCCCGGGGGAAAAGGACCTCTTTGAGGCCTCCTCCAGGAAGGATGGCTTCTCAGGGCTGACTCACTGACACACACCTCTTGACTTCAGTGGTCAGTGAAGGTCCCCCTCTATCTCTCTGAGTTCATCTCTCTAAACAAGGGCAGGGCTAGTCTACATTGTGATTTTACTACATAGATATTGTTCCACTATAAATTTAATAAAATTTGTTGTCAGTTTTTGGTGGTTATAATGATAAATTATATTTCCAGGTATCAGAGTGTGCTCTGAGATTTAAATTGTAACATCCAAGATGAGCAGATATCCAGTCACCGTGGAGAGAGTGCTCAGGCCTGCCAGAGGTGACCACCCTCCTGCCTGAAGGTTTACTCACGACAGGAAGAGAGGGTTGGAGAACCTGGGCAGCAGAGAGTGCGTGGAGCACCAGAGGCAAACACGTGGGCAGTGCCATCCAGACCGTGCCTGGGGACATGGAGCCTCATCCAGAGGACTGGGCCATCTAGCCCATCGGCAGGAAGGACGAGGAGGCTGTGTTTCCTGTGACAGTTAGCAGGAGGCTCACTTAGCCTACTCCCTTTGCTCTGAACCCACCCCAGTGAAAGCGTGTTCTTACTGTGTTTTGACTTCTGTCTAAGAGCTGCCTACAGGGAGAGAAAGTGGCTGGCCTTGGAGGTGGTTGTTCCCACTGTAAATCAATGCGGCATTGGCCCTGTGACTTTTGTCTTCCCCTGAACAGTGCATCCTCTCTTGATGGGCTTCAGCGGCATTGGCTCCAGAGTTGGAGAGTTGGAGGTTGGTGAGGACTTCTTATTCCGCCTGTCTTAGTTGGCATCCATCACTCCTGTCCATAAACACACGTTGTCATGGTGACAGGTGGTTGTGAGACCTCAGCAATAATGATTCTAGAAACTGCAGAAAACCTATTACAGTGTGAAGAAGGAAATAAAAATTGCCCAGAGCCTCTTTATAGAGAGCTAATGACTGTTTACAAATATTATTCTTATTTTTATCTTCTTGCTTTTTAACATATTTCAACTCATACAGTATAAAAATGTTAGTACACTTAACGGAAGCTCAGATCCTAAATGAGAAATGCTCTTTAGAGAGGCAAATTTATCTCTAGGTTTATCTGCCAAAGAATGTATATTCCTTATACACCAGGAATAGGCTCCATAAATATATGAATAATTTGGTTTGGATTTACCTACAAGCGGATGATTTTCTTTGCTCACTTTTCCTTCTTGTGTATCAGACCATTTTTTTCTGAGACCATTTTACTATTTTAAGGAGTGGAACCTTTTGAGAAGTTCCTTTGAGGAAGGTTTGCTGGCAGAAAACTCAATTTTTTGATAGTTAAAATGTCTTTTAAATTTTTGCACTCATTCTTAATAGGTAATTATCTTGGGCTTACAATTCTAGGTTGACAGCTGTTGTCTTTCATCATGTTAGAGATATGAATCCACTGACTTCTGACTCCCATTTTTGCAGCTGAAAGTAATATTTAAATCGAATTGCGCATTCTTTGTGCAGTCTGCCTTTTCTCCAGGCTTCTTTTAAGATCTTCCCTGTTATCTTTAGTGCATTTTTTTTTACAGTGTATCTGGGTGCTAGCTGTTCCAATGCCTTCTGCCTGAGACTTGTTGTGCTTCCTGAATCTGAGGATTTGTGTCTTTCATCTGGAAAATTCTGGAAAACTCAGAGGAGCCACTTTCCCAGATGATTGTGTCATCCCATTCTCTGAAGTCTTTCCTTCTGGAATTGCAATTAGACATATGTTCCACATTCCCACTGGCCTTTCCTAGTTTTCATGTCTCCTTCCCATTTCCCATGTCTATGTTTTTTTCTATATTCTGATTTTGCAGTCTGTATCTGATAATTTTAAGAACTGTGGTTTTGCAGGTTTGATTCTGCTGTTTGTTGCTCCTGCTTAATGCTCATAGTATCTTGTTTTTTTCGTGTATTTTATGATTTAATTTTTTTAATTATGATCTCATGATCAGTGGTATTCAGGGAGTGGTTTGAGGCCTGGGTTGAGAATTCTTCTCCCGGACAGCATGTGTGTTTGTTTCAATCTGGCTACTGCATGAAGGCCTACTTTAAACTGAATTCTTAGCCGAGATACTTTTGGACCACAAAGATGTTATGCAATCAGGCCCTAAACCCACGTAAGGTCTGGTGTGTTATTTTGAATTCTCAGGGAACATTTTTTCTCCCTCCCACCAGAACCTAGGTTAAGATGGTAAGATTTTCACCATCTCCCCCATTAATCTTCCCCGGGAGGGTGTGGCATCTTGCAGGGAGGTCTTTGATCTGACTCCTCAGCTTTGTCACCAGCCCCATTTTTCATAAGCAAACCAATTCAGAAAGAGGTCAGCTGACTGAGGACACTGTAAACCTTACGGGCAAGAGTTATCATTCAACTTTGGAGGAGAGCTCCGTGTGACTCTCTAATGGCAGACACTATGGAGCATTGTTTGAAGAGAGTTGCAGATGTTGACCTTCTCTGACATAACAGCCAATAAAAACTCACATTAGCACAGTTCAGTATTTATTTAATTGTGATTTATACTTACTGGATGAGTTTCTTGCCAACTAGCTTATTAAAAGCTCATGCACATGCATCTAAAGAGGTCATATTGCCATTTTGGAGTGTCATTCGTGATGGCAAGCAACAAGGGCGCACATATTTAAAGCTATTCTTACAACTTTAACTTGAGCATCTTTTAGTCGAAAATTAGCATAAATTAAATGAAAAACTTGAATTACCTTAGGTCCACTTTGGAAGGAACTTGAGACTGCTTTAGTGTGTTACTAAGAACTCATGGTAAACTTTGTTTATCCGATATGTTTATCTTCTCATTTCCAATAAAATTGAGCAGAGATACTTTTCAGGTCCAGGTCTCTCTGCCCCTGCCCTCTCCCTGTGTCTTCTCCTCCAGCCCTAGCTCCAACCCTGCAGACCCAAGGGGAGAGTGTGCGGAAAGGGAGCGGCTTCCTCCTTTGCTGGCCCCAGCCTGCTCCACAGTCCCTCCTTGGCCTCTGCAAGCCTGCCCATATCCTTTTGTGGAACCCTGCATAGTCACCCCTGCTGAGGGCTCCATCGGTTCCCGGTCCCTGCCAGCAGGGTAACCTAGATATCCTGCATTCTTCCTTAATGACCCGAAGGCTCACATCCTCTGGGTCCCTGCATACAGCCAGGTGGCATGTCTGTCTCTCTGAAAGATTAGTCTCCGTGAGGCCTCTTGACTAAGTGGTGTGTCTGGTCTCCTGGGAGGTATGTGGCCAGTAGGTTTTCAAGCGATTTAATTCTTAACTAAATAACAGTGGAGGCAAGATGTTAATTAGGGCAGCACCCTCCTCCCTTGGCTGCACTTCTGGGTGTGAGAACGGTAGTAGGATCATAGTTGATGCTGGAAGACGTGTGTGTGGTCCGCGGTCCACCCAACCCATTGGTGAAAGGGAACAAGCCAACACGGACATACCCTCCATAGCTGTGGCAGGTGCAACTACGGTGGAGCCCTGCACATCCCTGGGAAGTGCATTTTGAATGTGGACATTATCTGTTTTGGGTTTGGCGGAAGAAAATTGGCTGTGAACTATGTCTCAATCCATTTATTTCTGGAGGAGTGATGGGTAAACAGTGTTTGCAAGTCATCAGTTTCTCTAATGTGACAGAGAGAATTTCTAGCTCTCTGGTGTTTCTGACATCCCCGACTGTGAGGGCCTATGCTAAGGCTGCCTGCTGTGGGTGGGGTACTGTCTGCCCAGGTACCCCAGGCCCTTTTGACAAGGGCTCTTTAAATGCAGGTTCATCAACAGCTCCAGTCCTATTGCCACAGCTATACCACAGCAGTGTGGATTCCTGCTTGGTGCATAGTCTGTTTCCACCCCTAAGGCCATGCGAGGGGCTCTTCCTGGCCATTCTGTACAGTAAAGGTGCAGTGTGAGGAGAATTCAACAACATCCTTCTTCGTGCCTGCCCCTGGGGTCCGCTGGGCATGTAATGTGGCAGGATGGCTTTGCAAGACGAGGTCCGCATGGCAGATGTTGGGGTGGCAGGGCACCCGGCTGCACACACATCTGCCAGGCCAGTGTGCACGCTGCTCACCTTGGCAAAAGAAAACCTTTCAGTTTCCATTGGTGCAGTTAGGGCTGGTGTGTCAACATTCTTCACGTCATCGGGCAGTAAAATACATGCTGATTGATGGCAGCACCTTCGAAGGATATCCAGGCTTGTGAGATTGCTCTGGTTGGTTTCAGGCAGGTGGTCTGCACCAAGGGTGAGGCTAGAGGTGAGCAGGCCTGAGACTTAGCTCCCGGCAATGCGGGCTCTCAGAGGGCAAGTGAATCCAGTCTCCCTCAGTCAGCTGGGGACTGACCTGGCACCTCGTAGCTGAGCAAGGCTTTGGACAAGGCATGAAACCTCTCCAAGCCTCAGCCCCTCATCGGTAAAATGGGTGTCTTAATAATTCTCTGCAGGGCTGTCACCAGGGTTCAAAGAGCAATGCAAAGTCAAAGTCTCCATTAAAGAGCGGCTACTCAATACACATGTCTTATCCCGTCCTTGTGTTTATTGTTCATGAAACCACTTGCCACGTCATGTGCATTCACACACGGCTGCCCCGGCTGGGTGGCTGCAAGAATGACTCTTACCTTTCTACTTCCCACAGCTGGAAAGCCCGGGCCCTTCCTTTTGGTTTCATATTACTAATCCTCCACCTTGTTTGTAAGTCCTTGTTAAGGGGAGAGTGCCTTCTTCCCGGTGGAAGTTTCTGCCTCAGTTTCCCTGCCTTCCTCAGCCTTGTAGGCACACCTGCCCTGCTGGGCTCTTCCACTAGCTGCAGCCCCTGCCTCTGCATCTCACACTTCCTGAGGGCAGGGCTGGGAGGAACCCGGCGAACACCAGAAGTGGAAACTTGGTGCTCCTTCTCCCTCAGCTTCCTGGTGCTCAGGACTCCGCATGTGGGCACAGCCAGGAAGTCCAGTTCTCAGGCTTCATGCCCCAAGTCCCATGTCCCCTCCCACGCAGCCATTTGAGTCCCTTGTCAAGCCTCAGGAGACCCCACTGGTGGCTTTGAGCTGGAGGTGGCTGCCCCTAAGGCCAGCCTTGTGGCTGCAGGAAGGAAAGTGTGCTCCTGGCCCCCAGGAGGGACTCACACAGCATTTCCCCTTGAAACTCTGAGGTACTGGGTGGGCACAGCAGTCCTGCAGTGCTGTGGGTGAGCTGGCATCAGGGACCATCCTGTCACCTGAATCTCCAAGCGTGCATTGTCTCTTTGGGAAAACTGGGTCCAGGCACCAGCTGATTCGCAGACTCACTGACTCCAATGTAAAAATGGACTGTGTCCAGACTCCTTCCCCTTCCCCCCCTCAGGTCTAGTAGAACAATGGCTTCTAAAAGGCAAAATGGAATACTTGCAAATAACAAAATGTGCCTTGGACTGTTTGGAAACAATGTCGTACTTCTCCTTTTCAGTGTGAACCAGCACTGATTTATATTTCAGCCTAGACCTCCAAGACCTTGATGGGCTTGGCTCCCTTTGCCCTTAGTTCTCTGAGCCTTGCATGTGGGACCCCTTACAAAAGGCTAGGAGGGGCTGGGCCCACCGGGCTCTGAGAGCGCGCTGCCCTGGTCCCGGCAGATCTAGTAGCCACGGCCTCCGCTCAGAGGCTCAGCTCTGGTCGGCCTGCTGGTCCCTCCCCGCCTCGTGGCCTGGGGGCCCTCCTGTGCACCCGGGCCTGGCTTCTTCTCTTATTTAATGAACATTTGGGTAACTGAAACCTGGTCTCTACCCCCGTGGAACTTTCTGCCTGAGTTTCCCGTCCAATACGCTGATTCAGGGTATTTACATTTTTGTAAGGAAGACCCAGGGGATTTCCCAGAGCAAAATGGTGCTGGTCTTTTAAGATGGAAATGTGCATTGTGAGCCCCTGAAAGGAGAGTGAAAAGGGAGGGAGACCTTGCTGCTCAGTCACCCTGGCGAGGACTTCTCCGTGTGTTCTCCGGGTGGATGTGAGGGCGTCGCAGGGGACAGACGCTGGGGAGAGAAGGGCTGATCATGCATCTGAAGGTCATTCAATTACTTTCTATTATACATGGTGAAAATCTGAGGAAATTAGTAAAATCAGAACCAAGGGAAACTGCCAACAGTCCCCATCACCTGAAGAAAGTCCCCATCACCTGAAGAAAGTCACTTCTCAGGTTTTGGTGTCCCTCCTCCCAGTCTTTCTCCCCTCCTTTTTATTCTGGCGTAGTGGTGATCACTATCATGGCAGTGATTCAAAACAACTTTCCTTTGTGGGAGGAGGGGAGAGAGATCCTTTTATTTGGAAAAAATGGTAAACGCTTGTTATTGTTAAAAAGGTAGAAAATACAGATGACCTATGATGACGCAGTTGGAACAGGGTGATTTTAGAAGTATTTGCTTACAAAGCAATGTTTACAAAGACATGCCCTCTGTGTAGGAAACTTGGAGTTGAGTAATAACATAGAGCATGTAGCCACTGAAAGGACAAGGGAGGGAGGGACCTAGGGAGGGAGGGGCCCCCAGAGCCGAGAAGTAGGGTCATAGGAAGGTTAAGGAGACGTCACGCTGGTCACTTGTATGGGCCTCTTCCCAGGCGCTAGGAGATGTCTCAGGATGTGTCCATGTTAGCAAAGTGAGAAATTTGCAGAAGTCACACATTTTAGCCAGGATCCGGTTATTCCATTTCTCTTCCCATTCTTATTTCCTTCTGCACATTGGCCCATGCTTGGTGGTTGGAGTGACACTGGCATTTTGTTTATCATGTGATGTTCTTTTCCTTACAGGACCACCCTAATTGTGTCCGTTCCAGGCCGCGCAACACCTGGCTCCACCGTTGTGGAGGAGATCGAGTTGCCTGTGGTTGGCTGCTTTGCAGTGCACCCTGGGGGAGGGTGGGAGAGCAGGTGATCTCTCTCTCCTCCTCCTCCTGCTGAGGCCCCCACGGGTGAATCCCACCCAGAAGCCAGAGGCCCCAGGAGCCTTCCAGGCAGACGGCAGGTGGAGGAAGGCAGAGAGTGGACCTGGAGGGGCAGATGGAAGATCTTGGCTCATCATATATCCAACGCCTAAAGAAAACCACAGGTGCCGTTTGGCAGATATATGCTTACAGTCCCTTAAGGCAATGCTTTAATTTTGCTTGAGGCAGAAAAAAGCAGGACAGGGAAAAACTAATAAAGAAGGGCCAGAGGCAGGGAAAACACATCGCCAAGGTTCCCAGCATAGGAGAACATAGGCTGAGCTGGAAAATGGCCTGGTTGCTTGGAACAGGATCACAAAGTCAGTGAGTTAAGTCACAGATGCAAAAGCACCTGCTTAAAGTCTGAGAACCAAAAAGGAAGCTCCCAATTCTCTAGCCATGGCTGAAGGCACACATGTGGATCAGCCCCTGAAACCCCTGAAACTCAGGAGGACTTCCTGCCCTGCGGGAGGGGCACCAGCAAGCCCGTGTTCAGAGCAGCTGCGAACTGCGAGTGCTGGGCTTGTGGAGCGAGGCCCTTGGTTTGTCAGCATCTGCTGCAGTAAAGGGAGTGGAGTGTCTCAGACGTCTTTAGAAAATGAAAATGTTTTCTTTGATAATGTTTTGAATATTTCATCTCTATTTGTTTCTGTTTCTGTCATTTCAGGAAACGTATCTTGCATTGTTATTTAACAATCTGTTTGTGTAGAGCTTTGTTCAGAAAATCGTTTCCCACCTGCTGTCTACATCACAGTTGGAGAGGGTCCTGGACAGAGGTTCGCAAGGACACAGTACACCAGGAGTGACGGTGAGCCTCAGGGTGCGTCCTGGGTGGACACAGAGCTCAATCTCATGGAGGAAAGTGTCACTGGAAAAAGTCCCAGGTGGCTCTGATATCCGCCCCTCTCCCTTCCTCCTTTCTGGGAAAATAAGTGAGTAAGACACAGTCCCTTCACTTTGAGGGGTTATTAATTCTTCATGCATCTTACACAAATATGTATAACGTGGAGCATCACTAAGGATCCAGAGGGAGTAACGAATTCCAAATAAGAGCTATCCAGGAAGGCCTCAGGAAGAAAGAAATGTTTAGACTAAAGGCAGATGTGTCAGGGAAAGAAACTCCATAGTAACTTGAACAGGGAATGTTTAATTCAAAGAATTTTTAATTATAACAGAGGACTGGAGTAAGGAGGGATTGGCTAGAAGGAAGTAAAGAGAACTCTAAGGAACGTGGGATTAGCAGACATAGGAGCAGTCATGACCCCTAGGGCTGAGACAGGGCATCCAGGGAGAAGCCCCTGCCCCCAGGGCTGAGGTCCAGACTTTGGAGAGGGCACTACAGCACTCCCTGGGTGCCAGAATCCTGTCCTCTTGGGCACCAAGAAAGCTGCTCATGGGGAAGTGTCTCATTAGAGGCACCCACCACAAATAGCAGGGGGTGCAGGGAAGGGTCTGGCCGCCATGTGCTGGGAGAACGGGGCATCAGAGAAGGTGTGAGCAGGGCAGGAGCCCTAGATGCTAACACACCAAACCATGAAACCAAACTCTTCCTCCTGCTGTGTCTCTCTGGCACCTCTCCTGTCAAGCTTAATATCATGCCAACTGGCAAAGTAGAAATAGTTAAAGGGGCCCACACTTATTTTCACGGAACAGGCAAAAAGGGTGCATTTGTAGCTGAGAAGCAGTGAGTCGATAAGCATCAGAGTAGGGGTTCGCTGAATGTCAAGATTGGAAGTTTGTAGCTAAAAGACGGTGAGTCGATAAGCATCAGAGTAGGGGTTTGCTGAATGTCAAGTTTGGAAGGGGCTTTAATGGTCCTATATTCCATCCCCCATCCTCAGGGTTTGAATCTCAAATCCTCACATGCCAATCAAGTGGTTGCCAAGCTCATGCTGAGGCATCCACAGCGGCAGGTGGCCTCTACTTCCTGTCTGAGATTCTCAGGAAGTTCCTGTTCACACTGAAGCCATGCTGCTTCTAGAAATAACGAGGTCTCACCTGACAGCTCTTCAAATACATACATGAGCCATTTTTCTGCTGTGCTTTCTCTTTGCTTTTGCTTTGTCTCTTGTAAACTACACATCGTACCTCTGTGACAATTCAGAATCTTCACTCTATACCAATCATGGGCACGAGTACACTGCTATAGGTCTAGGGCTCTGCAGGGGTGGGGAATGTCTCCCCTCAAAAACCTGCTCCAGCTGCACTCTGACAGTGCAAAATGGAGCAGGACCATTGGACCCTTTCATATTTTGCCATTTCATCCATAACTCACCTCGTTTTGCTGGTCATGGTGATTGATCTAGGGAGTGACTCCTGATCTGTGTCAGAAATGGGACTAGGAAAGATAAGTCTCTTTTCACACCTGGTCATGAAACTAAGACGAAATGAGCCCTAAAAGCTGCCTTCAACTCTGATTCCAGCTTGAGAGGATGCATCTGAGAGGAGAGAGAAGCAGAGAAAAAAACAAAGATGTCCTGATGCCATGACAGCCCCTGGTTCCTGTCATTGCTGAGGCCAACTCCGCCCCTCGCTCTGCCTCCGTGTGGTTCCATGAGCCAGCAGATGTCTCCTTTTTTGCTTAAACCAGTTCTAGCTGGGTTTCTGGAAATTACCAACAAATAATATCAACCTGCATGGCCTTCTTACCTTAAAGGAAAAAAAAAAAAAGAAGAAGCTGGAAACATTGGCTCACTCCTTTGCCACAGGGCTTCTGTAGAAGCAAATGTCACTTTAGCTAGAACTGGGAGTTTGTTGTGAAGGATGTTTAGGGACAGCATATTTAGAAACTAAGATCTTGCTCCTCCCCATGTCTTCCCTTTCCTTTCTGAACAATTCAGTCCTAGAGCAGCCAGATGGGGGGAGTCTGCCATGGGAGCCACGGAGGCTCAGAGCGGGGTGAGGAGGGTGTCCAGGGTGGGGGCTCCTGTGTGAGGAGTCAGAGTCCATGTGGGATGACGGGAGCATTTTCATGGAAAGATCGCCCTGTCGGGGTATCAGGGCCCAGACAGGGTGAGGAGGACATCCACACCAGGGGACCAGGAACATGGAGGAGATGGAGCCTGAGCAAGAAGAGGGTGCTTGTGTGCAGCCAGGGTGGGGCTTGCCACGGAAATGGGAGGTCTGTTACTGTGGGAGGCTGAATAAGAGCACCCAGAGAGGTCCGCATGTTGAGCTCCAGAACCTGTGAATCCTCCCTTATATGGCAAAGGGGGTGTGGTTAAGTTCAGGGTCTTGAGATGGGAGATTATCCTGAATTATCTAGGTGGGGCCACTGTACTCACAAGGGCCCTTACATGAGAGAGGCAGGGAGTCAGTAGTAGGAAGTGTGAGGATGGAAGCAGAGGTTGGAGTGATTCAAGGAGGGGCCCAAGCCACAGAATGCAGGTGGCCTCTGGTAGCTAAAAATGTCAAGAAAGCAGATGTGGCCACAAAGCCTCCAGAAGGAAGGCAGCCCTGCTGGCACACTAATTTTAGCCCAGGATGTCTAGAATTGTAAGAAAATACATTTGTTGTTTTGTTGTTGTTTTTTGAGACAGAGTCTCACTCTGTAGCCCAGGCTGGAGTACAATGTCGTGATCTTGGCTCACTGCAACCTCCGCCTCCCGAGGTTCGAGCGATTCTCCTGCCTCAGCCTCCCAAGTAACTGGAATCATAGTGCCCGCCACCATCCCTGGCTAACTTTTGTATTTTTAGTAGAGACAGGGTTTTGCCATGTTGGCAAGGCTGGTCTCGAACTCCTGACCTCAGGTGATCCCCCTGCCTCAGCCTCCCAAAGTGCCGAGATTGCAGACATGAGCCACTGCGCCTGGCCATTGGTCTTGTTTTAAGCCACGAAAATTATGGTAATTTGTTTCAGCAGCAATAAGAAGCTAATCAAGTTACATCCAATGGGACTGAGCAAATAAATAATTATAACGAGGACAATGGAAGCTAGGTCTCTCACTATGGGGAAGGGAGTTACAAACATGGAAATGGAGAAAACTTGAATGAACTTTGTATAATGTATTGGAATTAGAGATGCTGGTGGGAACTAATTACTGTTAATACAGACATATGCATATATATTTTCATGTGAACGTATGTCTGTGTGTGTGTGTGTGTGTGCGTGCGCGCATACATACAGATGTCTTGGCTTTCACCACTGAGAGAGCCGCCTGGGAGTTGTAACACACCAGTTGCAATGAGCACACTTTGCAACCAGATCTTGGCTTCTAAATATGGTTTTCCACTAAGGCTCCTCGGAAAGGCAGATTCCAGGGAATCTTAAAGAAAGTGCAAGATGAGCCTGCACTGACTTCTTGTGCCAGAAAACAAGGAAGTATTCAAAGAATGATGACCATATATTGAAAGGACACAGAGGCTAGCCCTCACTGGCCAAATCAGGAATAATCTGAGCTGTCAACTAAATACTGAGAGTAATGGGTTATAACTCACTAAATAGAACAGTAAACCACAAGTTCACACAGATGGAAATAAACAGATGAATAAACTGAACGTTTGAAAATGAGACATTTGCATACAGTCAAAGAATCTTCCTTCAAAATACTTACTAATGAACTAGAGAAAAGAGAAAAAGTGGAACAGCCTGACAGCCGGTTCCAATCACAGTGAACATCATCAGTCATGGGACAAATTGGCATTGGTGACCACCGGATGGGTTGCCATGAGAACACACCCTCACTTCTATGATATGCATGCCAGAAACCTGAGACCTGAATCTCATCATAAGGACCCATCAGACAGACCCAAATGGAAGAATGTTCTACAAAATAATCAATCTGTTGTGTTCAGATGTGTCCAGGTTGTGAAAGTCAAGGGAAGACTGAGAAACTGGGCCAGACTGAAGGAAACTAAAGAGACCAGCAACTAAATGCACCACGTGATTCTGAGGAGTCTTTCTCTAGAACAGACAGCTTGGGATAGTTGTGATGCAGGGCAGGTTCTTGGCTTCGCTCGGGAAAGAATTCAACAGCCAGCTGGTGGTGGAAAAGGGCAGCTTTATTGAGTCCGGCAGTGATGCATCTCTGTGCCTGCTCCTTGGGGAGCAGGGCTACCCCACAGGCAGTGCGTGGACAGTAGTAGCCTATGGGCCGCTGCTAGTCATAGTTCCATCCACTTTTAATGACATGCTAATGAAGGGGCGGGTCATTCAGAAATAGCCAGGAAATGGGTGGTAACTTCCGGCTACTGCCATGGCATTGGTAAACTGTCATGGCGCTGGCGGGAATGGCTAATGGTGATGGGCAGCGAGAACAACCAGAGGCGCTTTTTGTGTCTTTTTCTAGTTTTGGCCCGTTCTCGATCTGGTCTGGGAGACGAGTCCTGCTGACCTCCTACCTCAGCTGGCCAAACTTGAGTGGAGTCTGGGAACTCGAAGGAAGGAAAGTGTGGATGCTAACTTCCTGATTTTGTGGTTACATTGGGATAAAGCGGAAGAATATCCCTACTTGTGGGAAATACACACTTAAGTATTTTGAGGGTGACAGGACATGAGTTCAGCAACCTTCTCTCAAATGGTTCAGGGAATAAAGATTCTTTTTACCTTGAAAATTTACCTTGAAATTTTTCTCTAAGTTTATGGTTATTTCAAAATAGAAAGGAAGGAAGGATCTCCCTTAATAATTTTGTCTCACGTTGTTTTAAGCTCTTTAGCGTATTTTCAAAGGTAAGTGGAAATGAAAAAAATGTAACTATTAGCATATATAAAATGTAAATCTTAAAACCATGATCAACCCAAATAATTGTAGTAGATATACTGAGATATTTATTCTTTAATTCCCTTCAGGACTTAGATGTTTTTAAGCTGAATCATTTTTATGTTTTGAAGCTAAAATCTATATATTGACGTTTGAGGAGTGTGAAATCACAATACTTCAGAATGTTACCAACTTTTCAGAAAAACGCGACCTGGGTTTGACCCTATGTGCTTAGTAGCCCATTAGGCCCTCTGCGCTTTGATATACTCTCATGGCAAAAGTTTCCTGGTCTTACTCAGAGATCAGAAAAATTCTTTTCTGTGTCAAACTTTACAATGAAGTGAAAGTAGAGAAAGCAATGGTTCACTCAGAACTTTCTATTCAGGGCTTTTTCTTTTCTTAAAAACTGAAAGCTGAGAATGAAAAATTTCAAATATAGGTAACAGCAAGTAACATAAAGTATACCTATGTACCCACCAATAAGGTCTAACAAATGTGAATGTTTTTGCCTAAAAAATAAAAATATTGTAGAGACGTTGAAAATATTCCTATGTATCTGTCTCTATCTCATTTCCCTCTCTCTCCCTATACCACAGGGTAACCTCTGTCCTCAAGTTGATACATAGCCTTTCTTCCATCTGTGGTTTTTTGTATAGCTCTACAAACAATACATGCTTTGCTTTGAGTGCTTTAGAACTGTACAGAAATAGTGTCACTTTATATGAACATTCTGCAACTTGCTTTTTTTAATTGGGGTAAAATTTAATGAAAAGCATGGATCTTAACTGTACAGTTGATGTCCTTTGATAAATATGTATACCCACATAACCACTCCTCCAGTGGGAACACAAAACATTTCCAGCACCCCCAGAAAATTCCCTTCCAGTCTATCCCCACCTCTAGAGATGACTATTTGATTTCTGGCACCACAGATTAATACGACTGTCCTTCAATAGTCACATGATGTCTTTGTCAAACATCAATTGACCATAGTGTGTGAGTCTGTTTTTGGACTCTATTTTGTTTCCTTGCTCTGTTTGTTCTAGTGACAATACCACACTAGGTCCATTAATGTAGCTTTATAATAAGTCATGAAATCTCAAACTGTGAGTCTTTCAACACATTCCATTTCAAGAGAGTGTTAGCTATTTTTAGGTCCCTTGCATTTTGATAAAATTTAAAATCAACTTGCTAATTTTGATAAAAAGAAGCTTCTGGGGTTTTGATTAAGACTACATTGAATCCATGGAGCAATTTGGGAGAGCACTGACATTAACAACATTTATTTCAAATCTTTTGAATAAATATCCAGAAGTGGGATTGCTGGATCATCTGGTAGTTCTATTTTAATTTTTTTTGAGGAGCCCCATACAGTTTCCCATAGCGGCTGCACCATTTTGCACTCCTGCCAGCAGTGTGCAAGGGTCCCAGTTTCTCCACGTCCTCAGCAGCACTTGTTGCCTTTTTTTCTGTAAAGACCATCCTAATAGGTGTGAGGTGATATTTCACTGTGATTTTGGTTTACATTTTCCTGATGAATAGGGACATTCAGCCATTAGTCTTGAGTTCAATGATCTTTTTTCATAGACTGATCGGACGTAGGTATGTCTTCTTTGGAGAAATGTCTATTCAAGTCCTTAGCCCATTTTAAAATGAGACTATTTTTTTTTTCCTGTCAAGTTGTAGGAGTTTCTTATATATTTTAGAGATTAACCCTTCACCAGATAAATGGTTTGCAAATATTTTCCCCCATTCCATAGGTTGCCTTTTTACTCCGTTGATGGTTTCCTTTGCTGCGCAGGTTTTTAGTTTGATATAATCTCAGTTGTTTATTTTGTCTTTTGCTGCCTGTGCTTCTGATGTCATTGCCAAAATCAATGTCCTGAAGCTTCTCCCTTTTGTTTCCTTCTAGGAGTTTTACAGCTTCAGATCTGGGTATTTATCCAAAAGACTTGAAACTGGGGTCCTGAGGAGATACAAACACTTCCCAGTTCATTACAGCACTATTCACAGTATCCAAGGTAAGGAAACAGCCTAAACGTCCTTTGTCAGATGAATGGATAAAGAAAATGTGGTATATACATACAACAAAATATTACCCCGTCTTAATAAAGAAGGAAATTCTGATACATGTGACAACATGAATGAAACTTGACATTTTGCTAAGTGAAAGAAGCCTGTCACAGAAAGACAAATACTCCATGATTCCATCTATATGGGGTATCTAAAATAGTGAATCTCATAGAATCAAAGAATGGAACGATGGTCATTAGTGGTGAGGGTTTGGGGGATGGGAGTTACTAATCAGTAAGCATAAAGTTTTGATGTATAAATGTGTAACATTATGTCTAGTCAATAATAATGTATTGTACACTTAAAAATTTGTTGAAAGAGTAGATCTCCTTTTAAGTGTTATTACATTAAAATAAAATCTAAACAAAGAAGAATATGGAAAGAAAATGATAACAACACAAGTGAGTCTCCCAATCCGTGAACAAGATCCTTCTCCATTTATTTTATTTTTCTGTAATTTCCCTCAGGACTATTTTTGTTGTTTTCAGTGTAGAGGCCATGACTGTCGTTTGTTAAATCTATTCCTATGAATTTTATGTGTTTCAAGGTGACATACACAAACACAATTGACTTTTTTTTTTTTTTTTTCTTGAGACGGAGTCTCATTCTGTCGCCCAGGCTGGAGTGCAGTGGCGCGACCTCCACCTCCTAGGTTCAAGCAATTCTCCTGCCTCAGCCTCCTGAGTAGCTGGGATTACAGGTGCGTGCCACCATGCCTGGCTAATTTTTGTATTTTTAGTAGAGATGGAGTTTCACCATGTTGGCCAGGCTGGTCTCGAACTTCTGATCTCAGGTGATCCACCCACCTCGGCCTCCCAAAGTGCTGGGATTACAGGTATAATACCATCCAGCTGCACACTAACCAGAAGGGCTAACATGAAAATTACTGAATGTGAGCAAGGATGTGGAACCAACAGAATTCTCATGCACGAAGGCTTCTCCAGCGCTACATGGTGAGAGACCAGCCTTTCTTTCCTTTTAAATTTCCATTGCAGACCAAAACACATGGTCCCCATTGCATGTGAAGCTCCTCCCACACCCACCTCATAATGCAAGTGTGACAGCATCTAAACTGGTCAATGCACTGCTGGACGACAAGAGCCTATGTCAAAGCACTGTACCCGGCCACACAATTGACATTTGTATACTGAGTTTGTATTCTTTGGCTTTTCTAAATTGACTTATTAGTTCTTGAAGTTGTTTTGTACACTTATCAGGATTTTCTGCATAAATAATCCTGTCAACTGATAATAAAAGTTGTTTTACATCATTCTTTCCAATCCATATGGCTTTTATTTCTTTTCTTCTTCCTTTTGCATTAGCTAGAGCTTCTAGTACACTGTTGAAGGGAAATGGTTAAAATGAATATCCTTGCTTTGTTCTCAATTTTAGAAGTGAAGTGTTCAACCACTGAGTATGATTTTGGCTCTAAGTATTCATAGGAGGCCTACGTCAAATTCATACACATCGAATATCAAATTGGGGAAGTAAGTCAAATTAAAATCATTCTATTTTTAGTGCACTTCAAGTTGTTATCAAGAATCGATTTTGAATTTTGTCAAATGCTTTATTTTATTAATTTAGCAAGTTATACTATTTTCAAATGTTAAACTTATTTTTCATTTTAGTTATAAATTCCACTTAGTCACAGTATATCATACATATTGTTGGATTTGCTTTGCTTTTTTATTTTTAAAGGGTTTTTATATCTATCTTTATGAAGGATATTGGTCTATAATGTTTTCTAGTAATGTTCAGTTATTTTCAGTTTGGGTCTCTCATAAATAGTCTTGCTGTAAACATTTTTGAGTATTTCTTCTGGTGCAATGTATACAGCCTGAAGTTGGGCATGTACCTTGCAGTGAAGTTTCTGGGTCACAGGGTATGAGCATGTTCAACTTTAGTGAATACTGCCAAAGTGGATGTGCCAATTCACATTCCTACCTTCAGGGACAGCAGTGCCCCTCAGAGTGTGGACTGTGAGCTATTTGTTATTAGATTGCAATGAGATAAGTCCAGAAATTAAGCGTGAGCATTTAGAAACTTTTATAGAAATTTGGTGTTGCTTTGACGTCAAATATTGCTTTGACATAGGCTCTTCTCGTCCAGCAGTGCATTGACCAGTTTAGATGCTGTCACACTTGCATTATGAGGTGGGTGTGGGAGGAGCTTCACATGCAATGGGGACCATGTGTTTTGGTCTGCAATGGAAATTTAAAAGGAAAGAAAGGCTGGTCTCTCACCATGTAGCGCTGGAGAAGCCTTCGTGCATGAGAATTCTGTTGGTTCCACATCCTTGCTCACATTCAGTAATTTTCATGTTAGCCCTTCTGGTTGGTGTGCAGCTGGATGGCATTGTGACTACAGTTTGTATTTCCCCAATGACGAAGGAAGTTGCCGGCCTTTTCATATATGTATTGGTTTCATATGTGTATCTGCATATTCCTAGGTGTGAAGTACTTCCAATTTTCAACGTATATGTGTTAAGTTTTCCTAAAACATTTACCCTGGATACTGTTCCCCTGCCCTCCTCCCATATTTCCATGATGAAGCAGGTGGGCAAAATATGGAGAGGACAAAAACCTGATTCACAAGTGTCATTCACCGGACTTTATTCATTTAGTCAATATTTATGAGCGTCCGGCACGCGCCAAGCACAGTGTGTGGAAACAGGGATGCAGAAATGAATAGAATAGAAATGTTCTTGTCCACTAGGGATTTATACTCCAGTTGTGGAGAAGATAGATAGTGTGCTGATACCTTTGGATGGTAGTAAGTGTCATGAAAAAATAGGATAACAAGAGAGTAACTAGGATGGGAACATTCTTTGGTTAGCACGGCGAAAGAAGGTTTTCTAAAGTCATTATATTTAAGCCTGCATCAAAAAAATGAGAAGCAGGTGGCCATATAACAGGCCAGAAAGAGAATTCCAGGAAGCAGGAATGTCAGGTGCAAAGGCCCTCAGGTAGAAGCAAAGTGGTCTGAGGATTAATTAGAGAACACTCCTTTACTTTGGTGAAAATTGACACAATAGACGCCATAGACACCTAGTGTGGTGGATACTGGTGGTGCTGCTCCCAGATGCAGGGATCCCCTTAGGTTCTGATGTGCCCCTCCTTCACCGTTAATGTGGGTTTACTGCCCAGGCTTGTGACTGGAACTAACCCTCGAGAGACTGTCTGTAGGTGGGTTACTGGATCCACTGTGCCCACACAGGCTGTGATCAGGAAGTACCTGAGGGGCTGCACTCTCCCTCCTACCACCCAGCAGCCCTAATCTGGTAGTTGGAGGATGTAGGGGTATGAAACCCCAGCCCCTGTGACAGCAGCTGGGGTGAGGCAGAAGAATAGGGTCTGGAGACAGGCAACCTAAGACCCACTAGCCTCTGACTTCTTGGAACTGGACCTAAAGGAAAACTCCACCTCTCCATGCCCATGTGACAGGGGGCCAGAGGCCCCTCCCTCTACAAAACCCCCTCTCGGGAAATGCCTCTGATTGGTCAGAGGCCAAGCCTTCACTTCAGCCTGATTGGTCACAGGCCAATCCTTCATTCGCAGAAGGTGTAACCAGTTGGAGGCCTCTATTGGAGGCCTCTAAACGGTACCTAGGGGTGTTACCAAATCCTTCTAGTTTAATAAAAACCCTAAAGAACATTGCAACTGGGGCTTTTGAGCCGCCTGATGGATCCTGCTCCCACTCTGTGGAGTGTACTTTCGCTTAATACATTTGTGCTTTTGTTGCTTCATTCTTTTGTTGCTTTGTGCATTTTCTTCAATTATTTGTTCAATGTGCTAAGAACCTGAATGACTCAGTCAAGACCTTCTATCTGGTAACAGGGGCAAACTCAGGGTGTCATTCAGGCTCAGAGAGCCATGGGGATCACACTGAGGCTGGGATTGAGCCAGAAATCATACCCTTGGTTGTCCTTTTCTATTTTCCTTCCTAGTTTTTTTTTTTTTTTTTTTTTTCCTGAAAGCACTTCCTTAATAAATTAGTTGTCCCTGAACTCTTAACTTAGGGTCTGCTTTTAAGACTTAAAAAAGTCTGCAGTCTTAGGACTTAACACCCCTGCTATAGGTTTCTACAATTGTTTTTCTTTTTCTTTTAATGATATATTTTTTTCTGTGGTACTAGGTAAGAGCATCAGGCACACTTGGGTTGGAATGCCAATTGCCATTCAGTCATAGCCACCCTTAGGAAGGTCACCTACTCTCTCTGGGTCTCAGTTTCCTCAATTACAAAAGTGGGACAAAGACAGTGCCACCTTTATGGCTGCTCTGAAGATTAAATGAAAGAAGATAGGCAACATACTTAACAGAAAGATGGGAAAACAGTGAACACTCAGATTTACCTATGACTATTAAACCTTTCTAAACTTCATCAGAGAGTTCAAAAAAATGTTGTCAAGCCTTGGGATATACATCTGTTGCATTCCTTTAAAAATGTATGGTATCACTGGAATTTGACTGGGGACAGAGGAGAGAGGAGGAAGAGAAATAGCCATTCTAGGTAGTTGCAAGGTACCATTCATGTGTACCTTCTCATTTAATCCGGACAAGCACCCAGTTAGAATAGGAGGTTCTATTATAATTATTAAAGATAAGAACCTAACACTCAAAGAGGCTGTTATCTGAGGAGACATGGTGTTGCAGAGGTTAAAATATGTGATTCCAGCATATTGACTTAAGTTCGACACTTTAAAAACAGCAGGTGCAACAAGATGACTTTGACCTTCCTGCTGTTTCTTAAAAGCAGAGGGTGAAATTCCTATATGAAAGATGCCCTCCCTAGATGATGCAACATTTTTATATAGTCAAAGTTGAAACTGAGAGAATTCTGTACAGATCTTGTTAAAAATAACTCTCATCTTTTAAGCCTCTCCACATACTTTAGTGGCTTCTTCACAACGAACTCTTCTCTGTCCAATCCACTACATAAGTAACTGACTTCAGCTACTTCTTTGGGGCCTTCATTTCTTTATGAGGCTCCTGTGCTGCGTGAAGTTTGTATTAAGTTTTTCTTCTCTTCATCTATCTTATGTGGATTAAATTCTTGGACCCAGACGGGACCCTAAGAGGATGGAGGTAGACTCTTCCCACCCCTACAGTGTGTATATATCAGGGCTCCAAGCCAGGTTGTCTGGACAGAGGAACCCAATTCCCTTGAGTTGAGGGGCTGACTTTGCTTTTAGGCCCTCGCCCTGCAGAAGGGGCTTGGTGTTGCTCTTATTCTGGGGGAAGGTCCAGTCCCAGCTGAAATGACTCCTGCCATACCCAGCTACTAGATAATGAAGCTTCTTCCCAGGGTCACAACTCCAAGAATGAGGAACGCCTTGTCCTCAGGCCAGTGGCGCAGTTGAGCCTCTCTGGGGTCATATCACAGTCACCATAACTGCACTGTCTCTACCCTAATGGGGCTCCCACAGCAGAGACCTTACCTGCCGCCGCTCTGGCCCACCAGGATCCTCGCACTTTTAAGTCAGGTGCGGTTTCAGGAAGAAGCTTGGTGGTCCCACATCTACAGGCAAAGCAGATCCCAGAGCAGAGAGAGCTGACCGCCTGCCCTGTGGGGTGCACAACCCCAGGTGCAGATAACAGACAGGGAGGGAGGAAGGAGCTTAGCTGAAAACCCCTCCTGACCCTTTTCCAACAGGCACTCAGGGGTAGCAAAACATCCAGGAACTTTGAGTTCTGGGTCAGCTGGGACAGCTGTAGGGACAGCGTCCTGTTCGTGCCTTCTCTGAGTTTTCTATTAGGTGCCACCAAACACATTCCTACCCAAAGGAACCACTATGTAGGACCTTATTAAAAAGGTTAAAATATGCATTCTGGCATGGTAACTGTTTAAGCGAAAGGCACTTGAAAAACAGCAGGTGGAAGATCACTCTCCCCATAGCAGAAGGAAAGACGGCATCCTTATCCTTCGGACTAGAAGCTGCCACCTAAAGAATACTGCACAGACCTCGTTAGAGTCACTCTAATCTTTTTAGTCACATTTTCAAAGTTTTTTCTTATCTGTTCAATCCAGTATTTAAGTAGTGGACGCCAACTGCTTGCTCAGGTCTGCCCTCCCTCCCTCCCTTCCTTCTTTTCTTCCTTCCTTCCTTCTTTGCTCGGGCGTGCAATTTCTTTCTTTCTTTTTCTTTCTTTCTTTGCTCGGGTCTTTCTTTCTTTCTTTCTTTCTTTTTTGACGGAGTCTCGTTTCTTTTTCTTTCTCTCTTTTTTTCTTTTTTTTTCTTTTGACAGAGTCTCGCTCTGTAGCCCAGGCTGGAGTGCAATGGAGCAATCTCGGCTCACTACAACCTCCGCCTCCCGGGTTCAAGCGATTCTCCTGCCTCCCGAGTAGGTGGGATTACAGGCGCGCGCTACCGCGCCCCGCTAATTTTTTTATTTTAGTAGAGATGGGGTTTCACCATGTTGACCCCGCTGGTCTCGAACTCCTGTGACCTCGCGATCCGCCCGCCTCGGCCTCCCAAAGTGCTGGGATTACAGGCGTGAGCCACCGCGCCTGTCCGGGTCTGCATTTCTTTATGAGGGCTCCCATGCCGCGTGAAACTTGCAGTGTGCTTTCCTCCTATTCATCTATCTTGTGTCAATTTAATTCTCGGACCCAGCCGGGACCCCTAGAGGACGGAGGTGGAGTTCTGCCCTTACACTGAAAACACAAACTTCCAAAACAGGGACACTCTTCAAAACTTTGAAAGAGACCTTTTAGGTCCTAGGGCAATTGAATCTCGTTTTCTTAAAAAGCCCTGCTTGCTTACCCTCTCGTTTTCCCCCAGGACTGTTTTCTGGGACAGAGTGGGAGGCCCAAGGAGACAGCAAAGTTCAGGCCCCAAGCACCCAGCTCCTCCTCCCAGGGTGCGAGCCTGCCCAGGGTTCCCGACCCACCCCGCCCCATTCCTTGCCGGCACTTTGTCCGCCCCTCCCCGTCTGGAAGCCTCCCGCAGCCCCGCCCGGCGGAACTAGGGGACGGGTGGGGAACGTCAAAGGGCGAGGGCGGTGACCCCGGGGCCCGAATCCTCTCAGGCTCCTGGATCGGGTGCCCGGCCGTGCGTGAGTGCGGAACAAGTATGGGCGCGGGGCCGTGCGTGGGTGCGGGGCTGGGTGCGGGCCCTGGGTGGACGCGGGGCCGGGGCTGGCGGGGCAGGGCGTGGGGCTGTAGGAGGGCACGGGGCCGTGCGTGGGTGCGGAGCTGGGTTCAGACCGTGGGTAGGCGCGGGGCCGGCGCTGGCGGGGCAGGGCGCAGGCTGCTGCAAGGCGGCCTTGTGGATTCTTGCCCCGGAGCGAGGGCGGGCCCCGGACGCACGAAGTGGGTTCTCCTTTTCAAAAAAAACTGCGTTGCGTTTTCCTTCCTCTAGCTTGGAAACAATTTGCTCTTTTTTCCCCAGTCTCTGCCATAAACACTTGAATGTGCATACAACTGCAGAGCTTAATGCCACAACCTCCAGGAGATTGGGGGGAGGGGGAAGCTGCCCAGGATGGGGGTGGGAAAGCAAAGGAAAATGGAGAACGTTAGCAACTGCATCCTGTCAGGGGTCCCCCGTCCATGTGGCCTTTCTTCCAGCGACAGCACACTTAGCTCAGAACAGATTCACACCCACTCTGTGTTTCCACCGGGCGCGCCGGCTCTGCAATGCGGAGCGCGTTCTCTGAAGGACAGGCCCCGGAGTCACCGCCACAGCCACAGAAAGCGGAAACCGAGCCTCTGTCCAGAGGGGATCCCAGTACATTTCCAGCAGGTTCAGACACAGGGTCCCTCACAAGAAGGAAACAGGACGGAAAAAGTCAGGACGCGTATGCTGTGGAGGGTCGAGGTCTTGCCTAGATCTTGGGTGTGGGTAGTCGTAGCCGCTCGCAGTTTTCCTTTCCAGCATCTCTGGGGAGCCTGGAGATGTGCTCGGGGCCGATGTGACACGAAGAGTGATTGCGCCGCTCTGCAGAGGCGGTGGCGGGACGCTGCGCTCGGGCTGGGAAAGGCCGGCCCCAGGGCGACCCCTCCAGAGGCCCCCGGAGAGCAGGTGTGCGCCTCGCCTCCCGCTGGGCAGCCAGTTCGGGAGAAAAATGTGAAGCTTTTATCTAAACAAAATATTTCTTTTGTTAAGGGCTTTCTCCACACTGAGACTTTCTAGCCACGTGAGACTTTGACCTCCCAGTCCCCCAGATTCAGCGCTGGGACCGAGCGTCTGCTGTTATTTTTAGTAGAAGTATAAAAAGAATCTCAAAGTTTTAGCTCTGGAGAAGGCGTGAATACAGCTGGTGCCTTCACACACTCCACTTGAGCCGGTCTTATAGAACTCCAGGAGATGAGAAAGCAATACGAAAGCCAGAGCATTGCACATGAGGACGGGCTGGCGGGTGGCCTTTGGGTCCCTGTCATATGGGTGATTTTTGTAAATGGGGCATTAGAGATGAGTATCGCCTAGATCACATTTTTAGGTTGAATTCCTCCCATGGGGGGAACTTTAGGAATACGCTTCCAAATAAGAATGTAGATTTCAATAATTGTAGTAAAGTGTTTGCCAAACTCATCTCAGAAAAAGACATTATCGAAAGGCATTTATTATCTTCTTAATGCGTGTCTGGCACTGGGCAGACACTGTAGAATACTATCTTGATTAGAGTCTCAAGGATTTTGTACCTGAAGTCCTTTACAAATAAAAGTATTCAGGTATAATCTATTATAAAGACTCTTTTCCCCGCTTTGGGGATATACGGTGTGGTATCAACTCATTGGTCATACCAAAACTGTTACTTCTGTTTTGGAGGAATTAGCAAAGAAAACCCAGGCTTAGCAAATCAACACTGAAGTTCAGAAGTTCAGAGTAATTTGTCTTGGGAACAAAGTCTTCCCTAGAACGAAGAGGCATTCGCAGGAACTCTCGGTGTTAATGGGATTATTCAAGATATACCTGAGACCAGATAAATATTTGATGATTTTGCCAAGCACTAGAGTTTCTTGACAGTTTTTCTTTGGCTGACGTTTTCCCCCGTGGGGTTCGGACTTTGTGGCTTCATCAGATTTTGCAAATGAAAGAAGGCTGGGGTTTCCCAAGAGTGCGCTTGTGCAGGAAACAACAGACTAGTGAGGTTTACAAGAGGGGTGTGTTCTGTGTGTGTGTGTGTGTCTGCCTGTGGGATGGGGGTGGCACGGGGGAGAGAGAGATGTGGGTTACAAAGCTGCCATCTAGAGGCGAGAGGCTCTTTTCTGCAGTGTATATAATGCAAGTCTGCAGCCAGCAGAGCTCACAGTTGTTGCAAACTGCTCAGCACTAAGGGAGCCAGCGCACAGCACAGCCAGGAAGGCCAGCGAGCTCAGCCAACCGAGCCAGCCCAGAGGTAAGGAAACAGTGCTGGGGCAGCAGCTCTGCTTGGAAAGAAGGCATGGCTTCTGCTCTTAAGCCAAGGAGTCTTTTTCAAAGGACTTCTTTCAAATCGCTGAGATGGGTGCTTTTGAGTCTGCGGGTCTGGTTTCTAAAAACCCAGGCTGTACATAGCTGCATTGCAAAGTGCTTTTGCTAATTCGGAGGGCTTCACCTTTCGCTTCAGAAAGCAAAGGGCAATTTTCTTAACTCACTTGCAGAAGGAAATTTCCTTGTGTATTTAGGAATCTGGTATTTATTTACTGTGTGGCTATTTAAGCTCCAGTAAGCAGGGGAACTTTGCAAGAACACAGACTATCCATTCTGCCTGACCAATTTGGCATGGGGATTAGCTTGGCACCCCCTGTTTACCTGTTTTGCTTCTAGTATATCAGTTTGGAAACAGATAAAATTGGCAGTAAATACGTAATTCCAGAACGATGAACACTTTATGAAGAGGCATCCTTAATGGAGCAGAAAACTGCTGAGAATCTTTGTGAGTCCAAGATGTATTTGAATTCAGTACTTTGGGGGATTTACCAGAGTCTGTAAGTCCGGAAGCTATAAACGTGAATGTTAAATATAGCCCGGTCTTCTCTTCTCTTGATGGCACGCTTGCTAATCTAATTTGAGTTCTGTTCTCTTAGAAGGTGTTAAGTCCAACTTCAATTGTTGGGGGGCGGGGAGGGAAGCACACACACAAGTCTACTATTTTGCAATTTAAATATACTCTTCAGGTAAAATGTGGATTTTGTTCAATTTTGTTGGCATGTGCAAAGATTCAAGGAGTGGCTGAGGGAACTTTGGAGTGAGGTCAGGAATGGGTAGTTAGCCAAGACTTGTAACTTCCAGGGAGAATGAGAAGTTGTAAAAGTCAGACTGGCTGTCTCTCTTTCTCTCTTCCTCTTTCTGTCTTTCTTTCCTTTTGCTCACAACAGGATTACTTAGTTTTTCAAAAGTGGGAGAGAGCTTCCTTAACTGGTTTACAGCCCTTTGAACGTATTTGGTGCAGTGACATCCCCTGAAATTTCAGTCTGCAACGTCTCAACATGGTCACTTTGTTCTTTTCTTTTTTAAAGGCAGATGCTGCCTTTAGTGTCGCTTTATTTATTCCAGGAAAAATGTAGACATCAGCTAGGCACTCCTAGCAAAGAAAGTGGAGGCTGCTGGTTTCTGTGCTTTAACTTTCCATAGATTTCAAATGAATAAACTGCTCGTCCTTCTTTCATCAGAATATGAGCTTTCCCCAGATGGAAAGCCTTTTTCTAAAGCAAAGTTGCACATGGGAGCTCTAGCTTGGAAACAATTTGCTCTTTTTTCCCCAGTCTCTGCCATAAACACTTGAATGTGCATACAACTGCAGAGCTTAATGCCACAACCTCCAGGAGATTGGGGGGAGGGGGAAGCTGCCCAGGATGGGGGTGGGAAAGCAAAGGAAAATGGAGAAATGGCTGTAGTTTGCTGCCTATCAGCCTTTTTCTTTTAAGGGGCAGACGTTGCAGTCGTCGTTTTAAAAAAGTTCCATAAAGTATCACCAAGGCAGCATGCCTGTGCAGCACACACACGACTTTGGGGGGGGTGTTTCCTCCGTATTAACTGCAAGTCGATGAAGCGTTGAGAAGGTATTATGATTTTTAATCAGGCCCAGAACAGGCCAAGTATAGGCTTTCTGAATGAAAAAAACAAAACAAAACAAAAAAACACACACACACAAAAAAACCCCAAAACAAAAAACCCTACTTAATCAGGAACAGTGGCTTTTTGTGTGATCATTTGAGGAGAGAGCTCCTGTTTTCAAGTCGATGTGAGGGAAATTGGTTGAAGTTACTCAAACCTGAGGCTGAAGGGCAGTCACTCTATAAACCTTAAGAGTAACCGAGGGGAAAGAAAAAGACGTCAAAGATTGCAAAACTTTAGATTTTTCTCAGTGATTTTGTACAACATGAGGGGAATTTGGGGCCAGAAGGCATTTGTACCTTTAAACCAGGCAACCGAAGAACTTAGTTTTACTCTTAGAAGCAAGAACAGTATTAAAATGCCTTCAATTGGATTGCATGTGTGTAGGTATAATTTAGAAAGAAACTAAAGATTGTGTCATGTCAAGTGTTATTAAAGTCCAGGAAAGAAAAGACAAAGCTCCAGGACACATATTTTCTGTTGAAATAAAAGCGAGCAAGCCAGAAATAGACAGATCAGGACAAGGAGGGGTGCAGGGGCTGTTCTTGATTTTGAATACTTGATGGTTTCCTGCAGGGAATATTTGATGCTTTTATCTACTAATTTGGAAGTGGGAAAAAAAGGCATTATTGCTTCGATATTAAAGTGATCAGGGAATTGCACCATTTTATGGTGACAATTTTAAAGAGCCACAGGTAGTTTTGGAAGCAGACTGCGTTTTGTTCCAGGCACTGAAAAAGCAGAGGGGGGCCGAGACTATCTCAGGTGGCCTTGAACCGCTGTCGGCAAAGGGACAGATAACAAGCCCAGGGCAGCGTGGGGGACTTTGCGTTTTGAAGGCTGGGTCAGCCAGATAGTAAGCGTAATTTGCTCTTCCTGCTATAACAGATATGTGGGCATCCTCCCTCAGTTGTATATGCAGAGCCTAAGTTTGCACAGCATCCTCCTGGAAAACCCATTGTGTCTGGCTGAGGGCGGGGGGTGAGGAGGCTCTCCTAGCCTGGCTGACCTCCCACTGCCTCGTCCTTGTCCTAAGCTGGGTGGGAATCAGGGCTCTGATTACAGTGGGCCAGCCCAGACGGCAGCCTTTGTGACGTGGGAATCTCTGGACCTGCTCTTGTGGGTATAGCTTTGCTTCCCTGTCGGGCAGCTGAGCACAATAGACCAGATCAGGTTTCTGGATGTGGGATTTATTTGATCCACCAAATCCTTAAAGTGGACGAGGATGCCCCACGTGTTCATGTGAAGTATGTCTAAGGACCCTGAGAAGAGGTGGACTGTATCTGAATCAGGGTGTAGAGTTTTCTGTAGTTAACTGTTTTTTGAGTTCTCAAGCAATTCAAAGCAGGTACGTACTTGCATAAAATAAGATCACTCACGGTCACTAGTGAATGTGCAGTTGAGACTGTTTCCCATTGCTGGCAGCAGAGGTGACAGACAGCTCTCCATTATGCTATCAGCCCTAGCGGATAGTCACAGAGAGTCCGCCTGGGCCGAAGCTTCCGTGGGTTTCTCCCCTAGGTTACTTGGTTGGTTTCCCCATAGATGTGATGTAGCATTGGTTAAAAACACACAGAGACACACACATGCACACACACACCCCCCACTCAGTGATGCGCAGTTGCCTAATGGTTCTTCAGAGGTAGTGTGGATTCTCCTGATCTAACTTCCAGGCTCAGCGTAAGCCGGGGCTAGCCTGGTGGAAGAGGTGTTATCTGCTCAAAGAGACCAGAGCGTTTGCTTTTGTAGCATGACTCCCGCTGGAGAGTCCCTGGAGATGCTGGAAAGGGGAAGAGAACTCTGTTCTTAGCCACAAGCCTGCCATAACCCAGTCTCTTCACCTGGCCTGGCCTCAGTTGCCAGGTGTGCAAACAGTGAGGGCCACTGTCCCAGCTCTTGTCTGGGACAATACCGAGTTTCTTCATGAAATTCCTTTGTAGGACACGGGTCTCACACTGCAGAAAGCCAGTGAAGGAGGCAGAGGTCCTGCAGGGCCCAGAGGGCCAGAGGGCCCCTCGTTTGGGAGCTGGTCCTGGGGCCCCAGGCCTGGCCTGGGTTATCTTATCTGTGCCACTGTAGAGGAGTGACGTGTGTGTAGCAGCCTGGTCTGCACCCAGCTACCAGAGCACCCCACTGCAAAGCCGCCTGTGAGGCTCGTATCACCTTCATTCTCAAAGCTTCCTCTGCCCCAAAGCCATGGCCTTGCTCTAGACCTTCCTGGTTCCTGCATGGACAAGCCCAGGCCACATTCCTTGCCCACCCTTTAAGGCCCAACCCTTACCTCCATCTGCTCTCTGTGGAGAGTCCTTGCCTCAGCCAGGCTGGGTGACTCCACCCGTGGCTGTGCCTTCCTGGAACATCCTTGATCACCGCTACCTCCTTGAAGGCCCCATAAGCCACCAGAGTAGAAACCCCTCATCTTCCTGCTGAAGGGGCGTGATGGGCCTGCGCGCCTTCCCAGTTAGCTAGGGAGGGTCTCAGGGATTGCGGGGAGACGTTTCTGATCTGTTGTCCTCACGTGCCCCAGAGCAGTGCCTCCTCGAACAAGAGGCTCAGTCCGCCAACACCAGCTCGGTGACGATTTCAGAAAAGTCTCTCCTGGACACCCGTCTCCGCTGCTGGCCACAGTCGCTGGTCTCGGTGGACCATGATTAACTGCTGGCTCATTGAGCATCTACTGTGTACAGCTGTAGCTGTATAGCTGTAGAGCTGTAGCTACATAAAGTTACAGAAGACTTGGTGGGGGCTGCGGGGCTTGGTAGGAATGAGGTGGAGGGGCCAAGACACGTGAACAACGTCATGGTACGAAAGACATTCCAGAATAGAGATGTGCGGTGTGGGGCCAGGAGAAGGTGGGAGAATCAGAAGGGCAGAGGGCATCAGTGGGGAAGAGTCTGTGGTTGGAGACTGCAAACATATGGAAGGGAGTTTGGGGGAACACTGGCTGGGTGCCTGAACACGTGGCATTCTCTGGAAGGAACTAACCAGCGTGAGGACATGCTGATTGCATACTTAGCCACCACCCATGGAGGCTCTAAACCTGAGTGCTTCTAATTCTGGCTTCACCCTCAGCTTGCAGAGTGAGCCCAGGGAGACCATTTGGATGCAGCTGAATACCCCAGGCTGCTTGCCGCAGCACGGTCGTTGTCAAGGATACTTGGTTGATGAATAAAAAATCCCAGAAACGAGAGGTGAATCTCCGGGAAAAGTCCTGCAGTTGACAAGAGGAGCCCCATCTGGGCTGTGAGTGACAGAGGAGTCCCTTTGCCGGCCATAGGCTGGAAGGGATGCAGGGCTGGACAGGTGCTCGCCACTGCCGGCCACAGGGAAGTTCTCTCCCTGTCACTGCAACGTGCGACAGGGCCGCTAAAAAGGTGACCCCTGTACGAAGGAATGAATGAGATAAAACAGAGCAGGCGCTGGGAAAAAGGGAATGAAAGCTGACGTTCACTGCTTTTCGTTCTCCCTTGGGTCGCTGTGGTCCAGGAAAATGGAACATGAACCTCGATGGTTTGCGGACCATTCCTCCCTTTAAGAAAATTTACATAATTCTTGATGTCAAATTTCAAATAACACAGGAGTTTAAAGAGTAAAAACTACACGTCTCCTTTTGTTCCCTCCTCCTACCCTCCCGGCCCCAAGTTTCATACTTACTGCAGGTCTTTTTCTATGCCTTCGTGCACATGTATTTACATCTAAAAATACATCAGTGTAATTTTTGTGTCTTTCTGCATAGCTGGGATTGTGCTGTGTGTGTGCGCGTCTGCGCATTGTCTCTCACTGAACAGCATGCCGTAACTCTCCCTGTGGATGAAGGGAGGCCTCCCTCTCACAGCTGTATTATATTCCAGATGGCGGAGACCCAGGCTTTACTGAGTCATGCCTCTGTTGAAAGACATTTATGTTGTCTCCAGTGTTTGCTCGTAAATAAATACTGCTTTAAAAAACATCTTGTGTACATTTGGAGACACATGAATATTTTGAGGAGAGAAATGTGTGAATTTGTATCATCACAGAACTGGAAAGAAACGTCTTTTGTTCTGCACTCCCTCCCCTTCCTTCCCCCTGGAATCTTTTATGCAGAAACCTTAGAACCTGAGTGTCAGAAGTGGGTCTCATTCCCCTGCCTGCCCCGGCGTGGGCACGGAGGCCATAGAAACCCAGTCAGTGGGCAGGTTTGATTCACACCCAGAAATGGTTTTTAGACCCTGGCCTCAAGCGGGAATGGAATTGCTGGTTGATTCCAGCAGAGGGTGACTGGTCTAAGTGGAATGTCTCCTTCAGACCCTGTGGCTATCGGCTGTCCCAGCTTCCCAGCGTCAGCAGACCCGGCACAGGCTGAGAGGCATTAAGAATGTATACAAGGACCCAAGGGCTGGCCCATCCAGATCTGTGCGGAATGCAATCAGCTCTTTCTGTATGGGATGAGGTAATCCCCTGCTTTTGCTTGAGGGGACCTGTGATTTCTGTGTAGGGCCCTCTGGGGGTTCATTAGAGGCCTCCCTCCCTCTCTCCACTTTCAGATTTTGCAGGGAGCTTTGTCACCAGGCCTTTGGGAACCAGGGGCCCTGGGTACACATTTCATAGTTTGCCCTATGAAGCCTTTGTTCCTATCAGGGATTCTGAGAGTGTCACTTGTTAAGGTCTAAGCAGGTAATTTAGGAAGATTCTTTGCTGCAATGGTGGACGCACACCATCAGTGAATGGTATTCAATGCAAGTGGGCCCTGCCCACCCTAAACGTCCTGCACGCAGGCTGGGGCGGCCAGAGCCTTTGTCGCAGACCACATTCCATGTTACGTGGCAGTTCCCTATTTTGAATAAGGGGATTGATTGTCTTTGTCAAATAATAATCTGTTTTCTGGAGACAGCCCTTGTTTCTGAAACCTAATGCATGAAAAATACCGAAATGACGAAAGGCTGAGCTATTGTATGACACTTTTTTTTTGTTGTTGTTGTTGTTGTTTGTTTTCTTTAGCTCCCATTTAAATTTGCAGAGGACTTGATGACTGCACTGTCTGCTTAATCTCCCTTTTCGCTATACTTTCCTTCCTTTGTCTGACCACTGGAGCCTTTGGTGGTGGGAAGGAAGAGGCTGGTCCAGGCCCCTAGAGGAAAGCAGGTGATCAGGGTATGGGGCTCTGACTTCGTTTCCTGGCCAGTCCCAGTGTGGGCTGCTGTTCCTTGGGCTGGTTAGTGATTGAGGATTGGTGATCGGGGATCGGTGACTGATGATGGGTGGCCGGTGATCGGTGGGGCAGTGAGGAGCTCCAGCTTCTGCTCTCTCATTCAGCCCTTGGGTAGCAACAGCCACACCCTCTTTGGAAGTTTCCCGCTGTGCCACCCAGGAGGGGAGAAGCAAGGAAAGGGGAGGACGGCCGAGCGGGGAAGTGCCTATCTCAGAAATACTATTTTTGACTCAGAGGACCAGTGGCCCCTAAATCAAATTTTCTTTGCCCAAAGAGGCAGAGGTAGAAACCCAAGGACTGGATGGGGGTCTCTGAGCCCTTTTCCACCTCTCAGTCCCACTCTGGGCTCTGAGAATACTGAAGGCTGCTGGTAGCTCAAAGCGGGTGAGTGTCTGTTTTGTGCTAAGAATGGAGGAACTGGAAGGAAGGACACACTGGAGGTGTGGGAACCAGGCGTCTTCTCACTGAGTGACCTGGCCTCCCGCAGGGGCCGTCCATGCCGAGCAGTGGCCAGGCACCTGGCCAGCCGGCACCTGACATGTTTCTACACTGGAGGCCGAGTGAGACCTGAGCCAGAGGACTGTCACCATGGTGGGGGAGAGAGGTGGGGCGGATTCGGGATCCAAGTTCTGGTGAACAAAGACTGAGGGTCATTTCTTTCTAGCCCCTGTGAATGGCCCAAACCCCAGGATTTATGGCAGCTTCTGCTGAGTGGCTGTGCCAGTGGGGACAGAGCAGGGAGCCTAAGCCAGGCACCAGCCGAGCTGCCCTTTGGACCCAGCTGCTGTCCCTGCTGCTGCCCAGCTGTGGGGCCGTCCTCCATTCAAGCTCTTCTGCTCCCCGGGACTCTGGGGTCAGATGAGATCACAGGTGAAAGTGTTTTGGAAACCAAGCCATGATGCAAATGGCACAAAGGAAAAGGTGGCTGCAGTAGAGCCATGTGGGAGAGCAAAGGTGACATCCTTGTCTCTTGGAATCACAGGGTGGAGAGTGGAACGTCAGCTCTGGGTGGTGGCCAAGGGAAGGTGGAGATAGTAGCTTCAAGGCACAGCCTGGGGCTGGCTGTCCGCCCTGGGGGCAGTCTGGCAGGCCAGGGTTTCCTCAGCTCCCTGCTGGGCCTACGTCCTTTTGGAGTTCTAGAGCTGCGTCTTAGGACAGGTGTGCCAAGCCTCCTACTTTGAGTTTCTGTCCTGACCTTGACCTTGCTCACCTCCACGGGCACCCTCCCATGCTTGGGCATCAGGACTTGTCATAAGTCAATGGTCACAGGGCTTGATTCCTCCTAGTGGGTGACTCTGAGGACAACCAGGCCTCCCGCTGCAGGACCAGCGTGGTTCCCTTCATGAAGGGCTTTCAGAGTGGGGAGGGGATGCGGCTGTCATGGGAGGCCCAGCGCTTTCTGTCGGCCGTGGAGGCCACCAAGTCAGGTTAGGTCACCAGGAGGGGACCCCACGGTGATTTACATGCTGCAGAGGGAAGTGCCCAGAAGCCTGCAGCAGTCTCCGCTAAGTGGGGTTCAAGCGAGGTCCTCTGCTGTGAATGATGGGGCTGTGGAGCCGAGGCCGCGCAATTTCTCACTTTTCAGGGATTCTGTTCATGTTGTCCCAAAGGAGAAACCCATCAAACAACCCAGTCTCTGTGTGAGCCTGTGAGTCTCCCTCCACCGGGGATATTTATTACTCAGCCAGTAAAGCCAGTTTTCAAGGGGAGGAGAATGAAACCAGGTTCTGCTTTTTGCTAAAGGGAAGAACCGCTCCCCTTAGGTGGGAGAATCCCCAGGGTTCTTTCTTCTTGGCTAGGGAGGGAGAAGGGGGAGACGTTTTCCTGAGCATCGTTTTACTGAGCATCGGCTAGGGCCAAGCTCTGAATTAGGCCTTTTCTTCTTAGGGTATCTGTGAGATAGGTGCTGCTGTCCTGGGGAGGCAGATGCAGACAGATTAACTCTTAAGGTAAATGCTAATGAATAGAGGAGCCAGAATTCCAACCCAGGAATGTCTGATCTCGGCGTGGGCGGCTTCCCAGCTGTGGCTTTGCATACTGCTAGCGTAGCTACCTGGACATTGATCCCTGACCATTATCCTTGATCCCCCAGGGAATTCTCAAATGTAACCTGGAATCCACTTTAAATGAACTTGGTAAATAATGACTTGACCCTAGGCCAGTCATGACCTGGGACAAGTGAGGGGGAAGGGCATCCACCCGACTATGTCACTGTCAACTGCATCCTTGGGCTGAGGTTTTCATTTTACAGTGGGGTTCAGGCAGGGCCAATTGCTGACCCAGGACCATGGCCTGGAGGGATTTCAGGGCCTTCCCATGGGCGGACTGACAGTAGAAGACAGCCGCTGTCAGTCTGTCTGGAGAAATCACTGCCAGATAACAGTGGTACCCTGTGGCTGAATTCTGGCTGGCAGTGAAATGGTGACGGAGTGTTGGTCCCACCTCAGGTCAGCAGGGAAAACAGTTGGGAAAATTGTCAGCCCTCCTGAAATGCAACAGTTGGTGGTTTTTGTGCTTTGAGTCTTGGCACACTTTGCTCTTGAAGCAGTTGAACAAATAAAGGAATGGAAAAACAGGTGCTGACCCAGAGCTAGAGACAGCTGGTTGGTTGCCCTTCATTGAAAACCACACTGTCAACCCAGAGTCTTCAGGTTTGGGGCGCAGTTAAGCTGTGGGCCACCTTGTGTAGGCTCACTGTGTTTCCGGAGGCTTTATGACTGCACACTGGGGCTGCCTGAGACGCAGGTTTACATGTGAATTTAGCAGAAAAGTAAAGAGTGCTGAGTCACATTTTAAATGCAAATTTGGAGGAGGATTTGAAATGCTTTCATTAAGACACCAAAGCAGGACACTTGTAATACAGCGGTGCCAGGAGCAGACAACCCTGCCATTCTTTGGGGACGTAGATAAAATGGCTCCACCGTCCCCTGCTGAGAGCGAGCAGGCCATCAGCATCGCGGTGGCTGGGGCTCAGCTGCCTGACGTTTCTTTGGCCCCTGTACTGTGTTGATTTCACACCCTGGGCACAGCCAGACTGGCGGTGTCTTGAGAACATAGCCATGAAAAGATGGAGAAAGCAAACACAGTTTCTGTCTTGGAGAACCCCGTGGATTTAGATTCCGAGTATGTTTTATATTGTTTTGGAGAGTTTTATTATGGATTTTTTTTTCTCCCTTCGTTGCAAAGACATTACAGAGCTAAACCCAAACCGCTGAGCCTATCAAGGCCTTGGAAAAGCATTTTGCCTGAAACTGGAGTTTTTCCTAATGAAGTGACTTTTCTCTTCCATCTTTTTTGTTTGCTTGGTTTTCTCGTAGGTCATTGGATTGCCCGCCCTCAGCACGATGGATCTGCATGTCTTTGACTACTCGGAGCCAGGGAACTTCTCGGACATCAGCTGGCCATGCAACAGCAGCGACTGCATCGTGGTGGACACGGTGATGTGCCCCAA
Organism: Papio anubis; assembly: GCF_008728515.1. Taxonomy (NCBI): domain Eukaryota; kingdom Metazoa; phylum Chordata; class Mammalia; order Primates; family Cercopithecidae; genus Papio; species Papio anubis. The sequence continues at coordinate 120,440,506 of NC_044985.1, forward strand.
CATGCCCAACAAAAGTGTCCTGCTCTACACACTCGCCTTCATTTACATTTTCATCTTCGTCATTGGCATGATTGCCAACTCCGTGGTGGTCTGGGTGAACATCCAGGCCAAGACCACAGGCTACGACACGCACTGCTACATCCTGAACCTGGCCATCGCCGACCTGTGGGTTGTCCTCACCATCCCAGTCTGGGTGGTCAGCCTCGTGCAGCACAACCAGTGGCCCATGGGGGAGCTCACGTGCAAGGTCACACACCTCATCTTCTCCATCAACCTCTTCGGCAGCATCTTCTTCCTCACGTGCATGAGCGTGGACCGCTACCTCTCCATCACCTACTTCACCAACACCTCCAGCAGCAGGAAGAAGATGGTACGCCGTGTCGTCTGCGTCCTGGTGTGGCTGCTGGCCTTCTGCGTGTCTCTGCCAGACACCTACTACCTGAAGACCGTCACGTCTGCGTCCAACAATGAAACCTACTGCCGGTCCTTCTACCCTGAGCACAGCATCAAGGAGTGGCTGATCGGCATGGAGCTGGTCTCTGTGGTCTTGGGCTTCGCTGTTCCCTTTTCCGTCATCGCTGTCTTCTACTTCCTGCTGGCCAGAGCCATCTCGGCATCAGGTGACCAGGAGAAGCACAGCAGCCGGAAGATCATCTTCTCCTACGTGGTGGTCTTCCTCGTCTGCTGGCTGCCCTACCACGTGGCGGTGCTGCTGGACATCTTCTCGATCCTGCACTACATCCCTTTCACCTGCCGGCTGGAGCACGCCCTCTTCACAGCCCTGCACGTCACACAGTGCCTGTCGCTGGTGCACTGCTGCGTTAACCCTGTCCTCTACAGCTTCATCAATCGCAACTACAGGTACGAGCTGATGAAGGCCTTCATCTTCAAATACTCGGCCAAAACCGGGCTCACCAAGCTCATCGATGCCTCCAGAGTCTCGGAAACGGAGTACTCTGCCTTGGAGCAGAGCACCAAATGATCCGCCCTGGAGAGGCTCTGGGACGGGGTTGCTTGTTTTTGAACAGGGTGATGGGCCCTGTGGTTTTCTAGAGCAAAGCAAAGTAGCTTCGGGTCTTGATGCTTGAGTAACGTGAAGAGGGGAGCACGTGCCCCCCGCATCCATTCTGTCTTTCTCTTGACGACGCGGCTGTCGTTTGGCTGTACGTGCTGACAGTTTTGCAACAGGCAGAGCTGTGTCGTACAGCAGTGCTGTGCATCAGAGCCAGCTGAGGACGGGCTTGCCTGGACTTCTGTAAGATAGGATTTTCTGTGTTTCCTGAATTTTTTATATGGTGATTTGTATTTAAATTTTCAGACTTTATTTTCTCACTATTGGTGTACCTTATAAATGTATTTGAAAGTTAAATATATTTTAAATATTGTTTGGGAGGCATAGTGCTGACATATATTCAGAGTGTTGTAGTTTTAAGGTTAGCTTGACTTCAGTTTTGACTAAGGATGACACTAATTGTTAGCTGTTTTGAAATTATATATATATATATAAATATATATAAATATATAAATATATGCCAGTCTTGGCTGAAATGTTTTATTTACCATAGTTTTATATCTGTGTGGTGTTTCGTACCGGCACGGGATATGGAACAAAAACTGCTCTGTAATGCAGTTTGTGACGTTAATAGTATTGTAAAGTTACATTTAAAAAAAACAAAAAACTGTTCCGGACTGCAAATCTGTGCACACAACGAACAGTCGCATTTCAGAGAGTTCTCTCCATTTGTAAGTTATTTTTTTTAATAAAGATTTTTGTTTCCTAAAAATGCATCAAGTCTCAGTCTTAAAAGTGTGTTTTGGCACTTGAGTAGCATGCGTGGTAGTAATACATGAATATATGCGGCACACACAGGCCAACTGAATGAAGATTTTAGAAGAAGAGTGCTACCGTAAAGCAAAAGCCACCAGGTTAACTTGTTTGAAATGATATAAAAAGAAAAACACTTGAGCACACTGCATAGTTGTTTTTTTTTTTAAATTTTCACGCAATAACGTGTTTGGTAGCGGGGGATGATTGCTAGGGTCCAGCGAGATGGTCATGGAGAGAAGGCTGGTACAGAGAAGGTGCCACTTGCTGTCCAGACAGGAGAGTTTCAGGTTGCGGGCCTGGTGTCCTCATCTCCACCACCTGTGTGCTTCCAGGGCCTGTGCAAAGCCCCTTAAATCTCCTCTGCTAAGGTAAACACCTCCAGGGGCAACACTTCCTATTCAAAGTCTTCATTTAAACTGTGCCAATCAGCTACCCTCTTGAGGCCCCACAAAGAGCGAATCCCCAGCTTATGCATGTCCTTACTAGTGGTTGGAAAGAGTGCTCTCAGAATGGCCAGTTCCTGCTGGGCCCTCTCTAACTGTACCTGGAGCCACAAGAATGGCGGAGACTTCAACAGACGAGTCAGCTGGGCAGGGGCTCAGAGAGGGGCTGGGCTCCCAGCACCGCCCTCACCACCTCTACCTCTGCCAAGACCTCTCTGCATAGAGAGCTGTTTGCCAACACAAAGGCAGTCCCAGATGCTCATCTGACCTGTGAGCCTGGGGGCTGCTGCTAGGTTGGAAAGCACCCTGTGCAAATCCTTGCCCCACAGACCCACAGTGGGCAGCTCTGCAGTCCCCAGGGGCCCACAGACCGAGTCCACTGCAGGGGGCTCCTATTTCCTGCAAAGGGCTTCACAGCTTAGAGTTTTGAAACTAGGGCTGTAACTTACTGGAAATATGTTCTTGATACACATGTACATCCTCAGGTGCACATACACGTGGTCTTCAGTGGGATTCTGATTCGATAACAATAATGTAGGTAGTGGGATAACAGCATACAAAGAGGCAAAGATACCAAGAAGAAGGGAAAATAAGAGTAGGTAGGATGGCAACATGAAATTGGGAAAGTTCTCGACCTAAATATGTGTTCCTTGACAATAAAAATGGATTACATGTTTGCTGTGAGCCTTCTAGGCGTCAAGTTCAGGCAGAAATACATTTCTCCAGTAGTAAATTCAAAGTGGGGAGGGGGAGGGGGCATCGACTGCAATCCACACGCTCAGCCGTGCAACAGATGGAACTGTAAAAAGGCATTCAACTGAATTGCTGTGCTGAACTGCCATCGCAGTCCATCCAGCGGTCTCTCCCACCCCCTTACCCTGGAATTTCAGTAGGCTCCCGGGGGCTAACAGTGCTGGGGTGGGTGGGGGTCTTTCAGGCTTGTCTGTCGACCTGGATGTCTGAGACGGCCACTGCCTGTGCCTTCTGCAGGGCTCCTCTGCCACCCCTGTTCCTGTGGCTCTGGCTGCTGTTTTTGCCTCGCTGGACGGTGAGACTGGTTTGGCCCTGTTCTGTTTTTCTGCTGCTCTGCAGCCCGGGGCTCTCCCAGCTGCCTCCTCCCACACTGCAGTGGAGGGGCAGGGAGGGAGGGTGACACTGAACCAGACCCGGACTCACCAGGCGGCACCCTCTGCTTTGGGGGGATTTTCCGTCTCCCACAGGGCCCAGGGCACCGTGGCCTGCTGTCCCAGACCCTCCGACGTCCCTGGGGTCTGCTGTCTGCAGGGGCAGGCTCCATCTCGGAAATGCTCCAGTGACTGTGTTCTCTCTCTTCCTTCTAGAAATCCCCTTCTTTGTCCTGCCTGGGGCTGGAAGAGTTGCTGGTTTATTCCCAGTTATCTGGACTCAAAATCTCTTTCCTTTGATTTCCACTGCAGGGTCCTTCCCTGGAGCCAGGAGGGATAACAGAGGCTGGGTCAAGGGGTAGAGTGTCCTGAGGGGAGGCGAGTTAATACTGAAAAAAAGAAATTCAGCCCCACCCTATGACTGTGGTGCAGAGGAGGCAGAGAGAATAGTGAGCCGTGTTTGGATATGGGGTGGGCCTTGAGGGGAGGAGGGATGGACAGGAGACCCCTGGCTCTCCTCAAATCCAGGGACTAGAGGGCCTGCAGTGCTGCCGTGGGAGGGTCGTTCTTTGGTGTCCTTTTCTCTGGACAGATCTTCCAAGACACCCGCCTCCTGATGTGGTAAGAAAGCTGTTAGCACCATGACCTTGGACCCCAGGAAGGAAGTCTGGAGCTCCAGGCAGAGTGGGACCTCAGAGTTGGGAGAAAAGCAGTTTTGACTTTCTTGACGGTGCTTCCTGGATCCTTCTCCCACCCCAGGGAGAGGGGAACATTTTCTTCTCCATTCCTGTCTAATACTCTGCTCCTGTTTCATGGTTGAAATGCCCAAGGCATGGCAGGCGGTGGGCAGCGGAAGGCCACCCCCAGCAGCCCGGATGGCAGCCCGTCATCGGTGAGTCATTGTTAAATGCTTTCCATCTGGTTCAATGTACGAGCTGCTAACCTTGATTGTACCCTGGGTTCCGTGCAAGTGAAGAAGAAAAATAATGCCGCTCAAAAGGCCAGATGGAAAATAATCTGGGCACACAGGAATACAATCTATTTGCTGGCCGATGGCTTTTGGTCCTTCCAAGAGTCTCGCAGCAACCTGGGATGGGACCCGAGTGATATCTGCGGTCAGATCTGGCAGAGCAGCAATACATTTTAAATCTTCTGTAGCAGGATGCTTCCTGGGGCCTCTCCAGGAGGCAGCAGCTCCAGGGCATGGTCTATTTTACTAGGAATGTGGAAATTCTGCCTTACTGGACTTCTACTCTGAGGACATTGGCTATAAATACATAATGGATCTGGGAGATGTCACATCTGAGATATCTGTCACATCACAGGTATCTCAGAACTCTGGGGAAACGTGGGGTGCTGTGGATCTGCCCTGATGGGACGGATGGCTGAGGAAGACAGCAGAGAGAGTTCCCAGAGCTTCCTCCTGGAGGTATGGGTTTTCGCCCCTAAGTGCCAGGGCTACCTCTGCATGGGTTTATGCCACTGAGATTTTAGTCCTTCAGGGGTGGTGGTTTCAGGTGGGTTAAATGCTTTAAAAGATCGACCCACTACTATAGAACGTTTCTCACTTCCTGTTTCTCAGTCTTGGATTTCCCAAGAAAAGCTCCCTGGTGGTTTGCATTTACGCAGGGCCTGCTAAGATCCCGCAATCTCGATATCACTGACATTTGATATGGAACAAGATTAGTTTGAATGAGGTTTGATAGGACGTTAAATCACTCGAACGCAGTTGAGATTTACAGTGGTTCATTTGCCTTGAGGATGGCTGAGGATGGCCTGACTCTTCCATAAACTCTTCTGGTAGAGTAGCAGAGTTTGCTCGACTTATGCAGTCTCTGATGTGCACACACACCCGTGCATACACCTGGACTTGCTACCATCTGTGTGACCAACACGTGCTCTTGGACACAGTTTTCACATGCGTGTTTAGGACCATCCTAGCGAGAGCCTGGGCCACAGGGTCGAGATCCACTTTCTCTAAGTCGCAGGCCTCTGCCAAGTGTGCAGCCCGAAGAGCCATCACTGTTTTCTATCCTGGGAAATGTGGGCCAGGTTTTAGCTTTGCTAAACTTAGCCTCCTTGTTTATAATGTTGCATGATGATAGTACTTGATTCATAGGGCAATCATGATGATCAGATCACACAGTCTCTGCAAAATGCATGTCACGGTGCCTGGGGCACACATAGTGCATGATCGGAGAACAACAGCCATTCTGACCACATTCTCTGGGCATAATTTGCATTTTTCTTGAGAAGAAACAATGCATTTCAGAGAAATGGGGCAAGAGAATATCTGCCCGTGGGTGGTGAGTGAAAAGATGAGGCACATCTGTCGCACACTCATTCTAACCAGGGCAATTTGCACCTTCAGGAGACGTTTGCCAATGTCCAGAGACATTTTAGCTGTCCCAACTTGGGGTGGGGAATGCTCATGTCATCTTGTGAGTCAAGGCCAAGAATGCTGCTGAACAGTCAGTGGTGCACAGGATGGTCCCCAAACAGAGAATTACTGCTATGGCTTGGCTGTGTCCCCACCCAAATTTTACTGCTACAGCTTGGCTGTGTCCCCACCCAAATCTTATCTTGAACTGTAGTTCCCATAATTCCCACGTGTTGTAGGAGGGACCTGCTGGAAAACAACTTGAGGCAGCTGGGAGAAAAGCAGCTTTGGCTTTCTTGATGGCGTTTCCTGGAGCCTCCTCCCAATCATGGTGGCAGTTTCCACCATACTGTTCTTGTGGTAGTGAATACGTCTCATGAGCTCTGATGGCTTTATACGGGGTTTCCCTTTTCGCTTGGCTCTCCTTCTCTCTTGCCTGCTGCCATGTAAGACTTGTCTTTCACCTTCCACCATGATTGTGAGGCCTCCCCTGACATGTGGAGCTGTGCGTTCATGAAACCTGTTTTTCTTTATAAATTACTCAGTCTCAGGTACGTCTTTATCTGCAGTGTGAAAACAGACTAACACAATTACTGAGTCCCAAATGTCAACTGAGTGGAGGTGGAGAGACCCTGGCCTAGGATAAAACCAGTCATGAAGACACAAGCCTTCTTTCTGGATGCCATTCACTGCCTGGGGAATTCACTGAGGGTACAAAGAGCACCTGGGGAAAACATCTGAGTCCTTAGAGCCGTGGCTTCTCCATTTCCTGCCCCTCAACTCAGCAGAACCCTAACAGGCCAGGGCGGCGCAGACAATCATGCTATGTGGATTCATGCCAGCATCTCCACTGTGCCCGAATATGCTTCAACTACAGGAATTTGGGGCATTTGCCATTTACATAAAAGATGTACTCCTGAAATAGGAACACACAAATTAAACATTAGTAGACATTTTAAGTACCCTTGGGAGGTTTTAAATTTTAGTTTAAGATTTAAAGTATTTTGCCTTAAAAGCTCCAGAAAGAACACGGTTAGCGGGACAGAGCTGTGGACAGGACTGCATGAGACCAGGGTGATAGATTCGGTTCTGCTTCTTATTAGCTCCATGGCGTCAGAAATATTTCTTCTCAGTTTCCTCACCCTCAAAATTACTGCTCCACCTTCATTAAAGGATTGTTGTAGAGATCAAAAGAGAGCATATATGCGAATCAAGGCAGTGGAGTGAATGCAAAAAAGAATGAGTGAAGTGTTTGAAACCTGCATAGGGCCACACAAATGTTCCTAACCATTTTCTAAGCCTTTTTTGGTTTTGTTATCTGCGTGATTCATTTTTATATTGCCCAATGCTTAATCCACATGCTGTCTGGTTATGTCACAGTATTGAAATCTATCACGCCTCTAGTGTGCCTCATTCGTTCCGGGTTTGTCTGAAGTCTACGAGGGGTTCATGTTCACCTGTCTATTGCTGTAGGGCGCGGTGCTCATGGCCTTTATGTAGGTTTCACAGGGCTGGGCTTCTCCAGCTCTGAGATCAGCGGCCCTGGGGGCAGGACCCCTGTGAAGGGGGATGTGGTTATCTGGATGGCATGGGGAGAGGAATGCCCAATTCTGGAGTTTTCCTTACTTTTCAAAAGCTTCATTTTTGTTGGCCTTTCATATGCTTATGCACTCAGACCTTTCCATGTGGGATTCGGAACGGCCGACAATCATGTCATTTCTCCTGACGGGTTAGGGGAAAAAAAGTGGTGGCTTCATCAGTCATTTGTTACCCTGTAATGTTCAGAAGCAGCAGAATGAAAAAATCTGAATTTCCATAGTTATTTCCGGAACTAAACTGATTAAAATCATTTCCTAGGTAGGTCGGCATCTTCCCTTTAACAATTTTCAGAAGAAAAGGCAAAGAGAAAGTCATTGTGGCGATGGCATTAAATCTGCTTGGGTGACTCAGAATGTATGTTGGCACGGCAACATGTCATGGGGCGAGCAGCAAACATGTCCTGTCGGTGGCAGTGGCGTGTCTGAAAGGGCCTTGGGCTTCGCCGTGCCATGCTGGATTTGCTTCCTTTTAGCTTTTCACATGAAAGTGTTTGAAGCTAATCTTTTCATTCCTTTGCGAGGGGCTCATCAATAGGACGAACGCATTAAAGGTTTCCCCACCGTTGCGTTTCTCAGGGCCGTTGTTAAAAGTGTGAATTGTGTTTCGTGCCACAGTGTAATGAGAATTTGAATTTCGTGCGGAGCCTAAAGTGTAAATGAAAAATCGTCCGTTGCCCAGCTGTGCAGACGGTGAATGTCTTTCCCTGCGATGTATTCCACACTCGTTCTTGTTAATTTATTCATCCATCCACACGTTCGTTCACTCACTGATAGACAAGCTTTAGTGTGCGACCACTGTGTGCCCTGCTCTGTGCTTGTCTTAAAAATGTCACAGATGGCTGGAGGGTAATTTTTGTCCTGCTAAAATGCTCCCAGCCTGGAAAGGGAGAGGGGGAATGAGACGTAGAGAAATCTTTAAGGGGCAACATGGTAAGAAGGATTCTGGAAAGATCCTTTAGACTGGGGAAATTGGGAAGGCTTGAAAAGAAGGAGTCCTCCTATCCTGGCCCAGGGATGGCCAGGACCTGGGAGGGCAAGCCCCGGGGATGAGGTATGGGATGGCAGGCCTCGGTTCCTGGGATGCCGTCACTTTTGGGGGTAGACACCTTAAGGAAAAGTGGAGGTGTCTGAGAGGTGTTCAGAAGTTGACAAACACTGATGTTGTCATCATTGTGCCGTAAGAGCTATTGATGGCGGGAATCAAAGGTCATCACGGCCACTCCCAGTGAAGACAGAAAAGAAGGCTGGGGCCAGGAAGTCGGGAAAGTGGACAGAGAGGCCTCTGGGCTCTGCAGGTCAATGGCTGTAGCCTCCTTCTGCTTTTGCTGTGCAGCCTGGGACCTTGTCTTCCCCGCTCTGACAACCAAACAAGCAGCTCCAAGTTCATGACTATCTGGGAATCCTGCTTAGCCAAAAATGACATCTGTCAGATGGGTTTCCCTTTTTCCCTGGAGGTTTTCGAAAGCTCTGGTTGTTCTTGAAGACCCGTTGATCCCAGGCAGACCCTGCAGGCGGTGCCCATAGAGTGTGTGATGGCTGGTGGGTGACCCTCTGGAGCACCGTTCACGAGCACAAGCCTGGGCTGAGACCCGGATGCCAGGGGCAGCAAGCAATTTCCACCCCCGCACCAAAGGCGGGGATGCCTCTTGAGACAATCACAGGATTAGTGTAAATAGAACTTGTGGGGAAGCAAAATTGTAAGCCTAACATGGCACTCAGCTCTTCCCTGCTGTAGAATGTACCACTGGACGTGTGTTTCCAGAAGGAAGGGGCAACTCTGTAAGCCTGAGCTCCTCTCCTCGTCCCTGCCTGGTGGCACACACTGCAGTGGCCTGTGCTGGTCTCTGAGGCGGTTCACAGAGGAGACGGAGCACACATTTTCACACTGGGCTCACGGTCTCACCTGGCCAGCGAGACGCAGTGTCTCCATTGCTCACAGTCTCACCTGGCCAGTGAGACCCAGTGTCTCCATCGCTCACAGTCTCACCTGGCCAGCGAGACCCAGTGTCTCCATCACTCACGGTCTTACATGGCCAGCCCAGACCCAGCGTCTCCATCACTCACGGTCTCACCTGGCCAGTGAGACGCAGTGTCTCCATCGTATTGTCCCCTCCCCCACACCAAATTTTTTAAGCCAAGAAATTAGAGTCATCTCTACATGCAAAACCCAATCCAGGCACTGGCAGAGGTGCCTGGTGTCCAGGGCTCTCTATCCTCTGCCCTCTGCCTGGCCCTTCCCCATATGGCCTGTGCACTGAGCACTTGGGTACTAGGACCCCTCATCATAAGGAGGGTTGGACATGCTTTGGAGTCCCACAGTCAGTGCCTGGCAGTATGGCTGTGTAAGAGCCCAGCTCCTGTGCCACAAGGCAGGACCAGCTTCAGGGTGCACGTTGTGCTCTGAGTCTCCCCTTGATCACACCTTCCATTGGATTTCTCCCCTCCCCTCTCCTGCCTCACCCACTCCCTGGTTGGGACACTTACTCCCAAATCCTCAGCTTAGGGTCAAAGGAGGCCCCAGGAGAACAGAGCTCAGATGGTGTATCAGTCAGCTCAGCTGCTGCAACAAGATATTGAGGATGGGGAGGCCTAAACACCAGAAATCTGTCAGCGTTCCAGAGGCTGGGAAGTCCAAGGTCAAGCTGCCAGCGACGTAGGTTTCATTCTGAGGCCTCCTGTCTTGGCTTTGAGGTGGCCGCCATCTCACTGTGTATGCACATGGTCTCTTTGTGCAGGGGGAGATAGAATGAGTTCTCTGGTGTCTCTCTTAGAAGGACACGAATCCTATTGGGTCAGGGCCCCATCCTTATGTCCTCAATTGACATTAATTACTTCCATAGAGGCCCTACTTCAAATATAGCCACACTGGGGGTGAGGGCTTCAACATATGGATTTTGCGGGGACACAAGCATTACAGAGATAAAGTAATGAATGAAATAGGAGCATTTACTGAGCACTTGCTCTGTGCCTGGCCCCTCACGTACAGCCTAAAATTCAACCCAGAGACAGAAAGAGCCACTGTGTGCTACCATAACCCATCCCAGTCAGGTAAGCAGTGCTAGTGCAAAGGATGAGGTCACTCATTTTAGAAAGGAAGCAGGGGTGGGGGTGAGGGGCCACAGGGCACTGGCCTGTGAGCAGTAGAGCTGGCGTCTGAGTGCCACCGGTCAGGGTTAGAGCCTGTGCCCAGGCATGCTGCCTGCTGCCTCCTGCCTCCTGCTCAGACAGTGTGAGGACTCTATTAGCTTCCTAAAGCCGCCGTGACCAATTGCCACAAACTGGGTGGATTACAACCGAGATTCATGCTCTCACACTTCTGGGGGCCAGAAGTCAAGGTGTGGTCAGGGTTGATTCTTCTGGAAGGTCTGCAGGGTGGTGGGTTCCTTGCCTCCTCCAGCTTCTGGTATGGCCGGCAAGCCTGAGTTGGAAGATGCATCACTCCCATCTCTGCCTCTGTCTTCACTTGGCCTCCGCCTGTCTCATTTCACCTCCTCTTCTCATCTAAGATCACTTGTCATTGGATTTAGGGCCCATCCTAATTCCAGGATGGTCTCATCTCGAGATACTTAAGTTAATTACATCTGCAAGGACTCTTTCCAGTGAAGGCCCCATGCACAGGTTCCAGGGGACATATTGTTTTGGGGGACACTATTCAACCCACTTCAGGGACGTTTCTGTTCATTACCAGGTGGACGCATAGGTGTGCGCACTGTCAACCCTACACACAGGTGTGTGCATTGTCAACCCTACACACAGGTGTGTGCATTGTCAACCCTACACATAGGCATGTGCATTGTCAGCCCTACACACAGGTGTGCATGTTGTCAGCCCTACACACAGGTGTGCATGTTGTCAGCCCTACACACAGGTGTGTGCACTGTCAGCTCTACACACAAGTATGCACGCTGTCAGCCTTATACACAGGTGTGCATGCTGTCACCCCTACACATAGGTGTGCACACTGTCACCACTACAAGTAGATGTGTGCGCTGTCAGCCCTACACATAGGAGTGCACATTGTCAGCCCTACATACAAGTGTGGGCACTGTCAGCCCTACACACAGGTGTGCACATTGTCAGACTCATACACAGGTGTGTGCACTGTCAGCCTGCCTCCTCCCATGCAGGGCCTTCCTTCATGCGGGGCCACCCCGGCTCTCCCTCTTCCTCTCTCTTCCTGTTTCCTCCTTCTGGCTTCTGCATTTCACATTAGGGCTTTTCTCAAATAGCTACTGATCTTTGGCGATGGAGTCACATTTTACAATGAGGAGTAGAAGCCCGGCTGGAAGCTCTGTGCTGAGCTTGGAGACCAGTGAATTTCACTGAGGTCTCCAGATGTTCCCCTGGGGTCTCCCTGGATGTTAGTGGCTGAGGGCCCTTCTTCTCAGGTTGGTCTATTTTTGCCGAGAAAAATCGTTCAATGTCCCTGGAAGTGTCACCCTGACTCGCGGCATTCTGAGAAGGGGCCTGGAGGAGCCGCAGCATCCAGTGTGTAACCCTCACGTAGTTCCCCGATGTTTAGGCTTTGCTGTGTGCCCCCCATCGCCTGTGCCTGGTGTCCCGAAGCCCAGAGCCTCCAGTCTGCTTTCCTCATGGGCTGAACTTAGGTCTTCTGCCCAGGCAGGTGGGCCGAGCTTCTGACTGTTTGAAGTGAGGATGGGATATAGGGTCTCGTATCCGACCAGGGTTTTTGAGATCACAACGCTTTTAATCTCACCCAGTGGGGTGTTGGTAGGTGTTTACATCTTGGGTTTTGTGGCACAAATAGGTTTGTTTCTTGTTGGTTTCTCCCTCTCTGGCCTTCTGATTTCATTATGGTTTTGGAAGATGATGGAAAGCAAAAGGTGAGAGGACAAGGCAAATATACACGCACATCTCTGCACATGTATTTCTAGTTGCTGATTGTTATTTTCTCTGCTGCTGCGATCGTGAGGTTTTGGAAAGGGAAGCCGGTTATTTGCTGTTAAGGGTCATATTCTGAGTGTGAAACTTTCGTTGCTCAAATGGGGGTCTCCTGAGTAGACCCCGACTGAGGGGGGATGGGAGCTAAGCAATGCAGTCGGTCTGTGTTTACCAGGAAGCTGGAGCCATTTCCTCATGGGTTCACCTTCTCCACGCAGGCCAGTTCTCCTTGTCATCGACCACCGGGGCTGCCGCCTTCATCCCGTCCCCCTCATGTCTCCTCGTCAGTTTGTCTCCGACCTCGTCTTGTCCATCCAAGTCACCACACGAGGCTGGAGTAGTTCTCCGGAAAGTGCAGCACTGATGGCTTCCGTGTGCCCCTGCCCTGCCAGCCGGCACAAGGTCAACACTCCTCTCATGCTTCGTCGACTTTGTGAAGCGAGCTGTTAAGCCTCAGTCAACACCCCGGAGTGTGGCCAGTAGTGCACACGTGACATCTTTAAACATAAAGATCATGTTTCTGACCCACAGTGGAGAAAGCGAGAAAGGATAAGGAAGCACTTCCTTTAGTAATAGCAACTACGCAATGGCAAAAATGACCCAGGCTCCGGAGAGGACAGCGTGACATATTGGGCGATCTTATGGTTGTGTATCTGTGTGCGTGGTGTATTGTATGTTATGTTGCATGTGGAGTGTGTACATGTGCGTGTGTGTGTTGTGTTATGTGTATGTGGTATGTTGTGTGGTGTATGCATATGTGTGTGTATGGGGTGTGGGGTTCACAGTGTGGTATAAATAGGTTAGGGTGATCCGGCGTGAATCCGATGCGGTTATCAGGTGGACGTTATCACGGCATTGACACAGGCAGGCGGCGGCGGAGGTGACGATCAACCGCCAAGACATTGCCGCACGGGATAATGCGGCAGGCGGTCAGGGTGGCGCAAGACCAGGCAAGCACGCATTGCGGCGGCGGCGTTAATCTGAAAGACTGCACGGTGATCCCGAGGCAAGGAGGCGGCATCGCCGGTATAAGAGCAAGACTGGCGGCATCATACTGACACGACGTTACCGCCATCGCAGCGGCGGCATCAATGCTGACCAGGGCAAGGATCGCGCAGATGGCAGACCAGGCGGCGCGACACGAACGGCAAGGCGATCGATGGCGTGACCATGACGACACGAACGATGCACGCAGGACAAGAAGGCGGCGGTCAATGGCGGATCAGGGCGGATCGGCAGAGGCGGTCAGGTGGCAGATCGAGGCAAAGAGCAAGTGCTGACAGACAGGCGATGACTGGCAGACTGGTGGATGACGACAGGCGGTGACGAGGCGGCGCATCAGGTCATGGCGATTCCAGGCGGCGGCACAGCGGTGGCGGCAGACCAGGCGGCGCGATGACCAGCACGCAAGCGAGCAACAGGAGGATCAGGACGTCTCGAGAATGGTCAGGCACGACGCGGCGAGCAGAACAGGCGGGCGGCAGCAAGATCAGGTCAGGTGACAAGATGCAGGCGAGCAGGAGCAGATGGAGGTGGCAGATAGTATAACGGCGTGTGTATATGTATGTGTGTGTGCTCAGTATGTTTTTAGTGTGTGTGTTTGCATGTGCATGTGCACACACGTGTGTCAAGCAGTCGACACTCAACCTTTTGGAGGTAACACACTGTTGAGTTGCAAGGCTAACTGCTGCACTTTTGCCAGTGATGTGTGGAGTGCTGCTGTGTCCTGATGTCCTGGCTCTGATGCTGAGAGCCGGCATAGCATCTGTGACGTGATCTCGGCTCACTGCAACCTCCGTCTCCCGGGTTCAAGTGATTCTCCTGCCTCAGCCCTCCTGAGTAGCTGGGATTACAGGTGCGTGCCACCACGCCCAGCTAATTTTTGTATTTTTAATAGAGACGGGGTTCTGCCATGTTGACCAGGCTGGTCTTGAACTCCTGACCTCAGGTGATCCACCCACCTTGGCCTCCCAAAGTGCTGGGATTACAGGCATCAGCCACCACACTCGGACCAGTAACAGGTGTTTAAAGTTGCTTTTCAGGAACTAGGGGGCAGCTCTTGTCCAGTTCAAGCCAGTTGAATCCACCAGCCCTTCGGCTGGGCCTGCTAGGATGCTGGAAGAGTGACCTTTTGATAGCAGAGGGCCAAGAACTCCACCCTCAGATCATGTGCCCGTGGCCATTTTCTGCACATCTGGTATGAAGAACCACGTGGCTCGTTTCCACTTGTGCAGATGCCCCAATTGCCTCGCCTTTCCTACCTGCCAGCCACCTTTCCCCACACTTTAGACCACCTGCTTTCTATCCCATAAATATCCCTAAACTCTATTTTCCTGGAGGCAGATTTGAGATTTATTCTCCCATCTCCTTGCACGGTAGCCTTGTGAATAAAATCTTTTCTCTCTTGCAAAACCTATCACCAGAGTGATTGGCTTGCTGTGCGCAGGCATAACACACCTAGCCAGGTCAACATTATTTTACAGAGAAAAAACAGATGAGGCAGGGGCAGGTGACTTGCTTGCAGTCTGCTGGTGATAGTGTTAGGATTGTTCTTGGGGTAAGGGGTTTCGGCTGAGTTAAACTTCTAGCAGCACTCCCTGAGAAAGAGTGCTTTGTAGACAAATACGTGTAAGAAATGCTGCATTGCATTGTGGGAAATTCCCAATGCACCGTGGGCACATCTCAACCTCTGAGGAGTCCTGGAATAAAGCCTTTTAGCTTCCTTGACCATGGAGCCCTTTCCTTGTAGAACATTCCAACTGGCCCACAGAGCTCGTTCTGTTGTGCTAATATTGAAAATGGCAGGGTTTCCAAGGCAGCAAGGAGACCCAACTGGGAAGGTTTTGAAACAAAAGAGATTCCTCAGGGTCTACCCGTGGAGAGTTTGGTGTAGGAGCTCCGGGGTGGGTCCCACAATGCACACTTTTTAAAATTTTCCAGGCGACTCTGATTATCATTCAGGTTAGAATGAGGACTCAGGTTCCACAAAGTCTCAGAGTTGAGTTTGGTTTTTCTTTTTAAGTCTGAGCTTCCCAGAGGCAAACCAAATAGAGAGGTCAGTAATGGTGCAAATCCATCTTAGGCTTACCCTGTGGGTGAACATCTTGGGAAACACGATCTCAAGAGAGGCCCTGATGGAGCCTGCCTTTCAAAGGTTGTGAAAGATGGCTGTAGGGAAAGTCGCATGACAACAGTGGCTTGCATTGAGTGCAACAGAAAACATTTGCTCCAGAGGCACCTTACCTGCACTGTTAAATAAGCGAGTCTTTTTTGTGGCAGGGGTAGAGGGGAGGAAATGGTTTCTTCTGTGAATGTGTATTTATCCCTGGCTTGGGTGGTATCCAGGCAAATGATTATAGTGCATGTCCACCCATCCCAAGAAATGTGTTCAACATAACATGGAAAAATTAAGTCATAGGAGACATATGAGATGTGTGTGAACCAATTTAAAACCACTTTAGGAAGAGCCTGAGGTCATGGATTACAGCTGATCCACAAGGTACCTTTTTGTAATGGAGAGGCAATTAGGCCTGTACAACTGGCTCCACAAAGGCGAGCCAGAGCAGGAGGAAATTCCATGTGAACTGTGGAGCTCGGCTGCCTCCAACCTCATGCGATGAAGCCATTATGTAGGACAGAGGGACCTGCAAAAAATGGAGGTGTCCAACACTTGTGGAGCCTGATTGCAATGAGTGACTGTCAACAGCATCTTCGAGAGACGGTTTCTAACAAGCACCCTGGAGAGGTAGACCCTGCCGTAAATGCCCAGGAGTTGAGCCAGGTTGGCATCCTAAGGTCTTAGGAATCTTGCGGTGGTTAAGGTTGGCTACAGAAAAGAATCCGAAAATCAGTTGAATAAGTTACCTTTAAAGTAATCATGTCTCATCTTCAAGTTAAGTTGCAAGGTTGTCAAAAGGTCTCAAAATCTTTCTTAGTTCACTGAGCATTTCCTTGTATGGGAGACTCAGGAATTTCCTAAGAATGCTTTGCATATGCGCATTATTTTTTACCTGTCCACTCCACTACCAAGGTACCTGCAGGAGGCAGAGAGAAAGCTCCGGTCTTGGAGGTCTTAAGCGAAACCAATAATGTGCAAAAAAATGGTGAAGAGCTCGAGCTTTGGGTTCAACTCAACCTGGGTTTTAGTTCTGGCTCCCGCCTGTGTGAGTTTGGAAAAGTTATTTCACACGTCAGAGCTTTGGTTTCCATATCTGAAATAATTTGGGGATAGTCAGGTATCCTCTTCATGGGATGGCTTTTTGAGGATTAAATCAGATAGCGTGTGTAAAGCATATGGCACAGTGCCTGGTAACCTTGTGCACTCAAGGTAGGGTAATTCTTACCAGCAGATGCTTAGAAGTTATTTGTTTCTCTGGGCTGTGTAGCACTTTGACTTGCCTTCTTTTACCACACCTCTCTCCAACTGGAGTGAGCCTGAACTGGGAACCAGATTGTCCCTCTACACCCAGTTTTCAGCAGCGCACCGGC
The DNA here is from genome assembly GCF_008728515.1 of Papio anubis. Lineage (NCBI taxonomy): Eukaryota > Metazoa > Chordata > Mammalia > Primates > Cercopithecidae > Papio > Papio anubis. Next base: position 120,457,269 of record NC_044985.1, read on the forward strand.
TCTTTGCCAAGTACTCAATGCATAGTTGTTGAATGAATCAATGAATGAATGAGCAAAAGTCAGAGCTTCTAACTCTAAGCCCTAAGCTCTTTGCATTGCCTTGTGCTGCCTTTAGAGTTAATGCAGTGATAACAAACACTGTGAAACATGATTGATTTAAACTGATTAAACAATTGTCTCACACTCCATCATCGATATATACATTCCGAAATTATTACACTCATCAGGAGACATCCTTGGATTCAGTCCTCCCACGATGTCAAATGGTTTCCTGCTCAGTGCCCTGAAAACTGAGCTAGTAAATAGTGTATGGATTTTCCTTTTCTTTTTCTTTTTTTTTCTGTGAAAGAGAAAGGATTATCTCTATGGGCTTTTACTTATAAAGTAGTATCAGACCCACAAAGTGGAAAGAAAAAAAAAGAAAAGGTGACTATGTTCTTGGTACAAAAGCAGGCGCTCCTGGCAGTCTTGGCTTGAGCTCCGGGTATTTTGAAGCTCCAGGAATGCCACCAGACTGGTCCACTGGACACAGCTGATTGGGAGTCTCTTATGTGAACCTCAGACTGGCTGGTTCTGAAGTCACTGCCCCCATCCGGGCTGACTCCAGATAAAGAAAGTGGTCTATGCAGACTCCACGTCAGGAAACCAGTGGATATTCTGAGACAGTCAGCCCAGCTGCCAAGAGTAAAACATAGCCCTGCCAGAAATCCAAATCCAATTTACTAAATAATTTTCTTCTTTCTTCCCCCTTTTTCAAGTTACAGGTTTGGGCATCAGTCCTTGAGTTGTTGGTTTCAAGAGCAGATACACCTGATGAAATATCGATTTATTTTACAGAATCCTCCAAAGCCAAAAGTCATCCAAAGGCCAAATAAGATTGCATACCAAGAGCGATATCTGAAAGTAGGAAATAGAACCTTTGGTGTTCCGCTCAAAATGAAGGAAAGATGAGAAGGTAGGTTTAAGATCGAGCAAATTACACCAGCTTTTCAACTTTGAGACTCACTTTTCCCCTCCTTTCTTTCTGATAGCTAGATTTGGTCTTAAAAGATTACTGTAAGGTTGTTAAACTGGCAATTCATTCTTTTTTCCTGACAGTGCATAAAAATAGTATGGATTGCCTTATGGGTAGAAAATTATTCTTAGAAGCTGGATCCCTGGGATAAAGATAGAGTCGTCTAGAAAGGCTGGAAAAACCAAACCATGTGGCTCGTTTTTGGTGTTAAGTCCTGAAATATCTGAAACGAGGTACTGCTTTTAGGGGAGGCCAGAGGGACTTTGTGAAGATCCTTTACTGGGGAGGCCGAGCTTCCTGCTGTAGTTGTAATCTCAAAGCACTGCTTTGCTTTAAAGGACGGTCATTTCTGTAATAAGCTCTTCTGTTTTATTTAGCACCTACTTTTGGTTACTTGATCCAGCAAATGCCCATATATTTGCATACTCGGCAGTGTCTTGTTGGGTTCTCTATGGTTGGTGGCTCATTCCATTATATTCCAAGAAAAGTCTTCCTTGGGGAGGTACCCTCAGTCCCCCTGTATCTCCAGGTTTTAGCACAGGGCCTATGTCTTCAACATAGTAGGATTAATGAGGCTTTTTCATCTAATAAGCAATTGAGTGGATGCAGGGAGATGACGGCTGTTTTTGTTAACACCTCCCTTAATTAGGAAACATACAGACAGAGTGGACCCATTTCGATTTTAATTCAGTTCCAAGAAACTGCCCCGCCTGAGAAGATAAGGACCACTGGGGTCCGTCCTGGCTTTGAGCTCCCAGTGAAGTGTGTGTCATTCCATTTTGGGAGCTGTTTCTCAGATGTCCCCGGCTGCAGGGTGGACCTCAGGACACATCCTCAGTGGATCCTGCCATCTTGGATCTGCACTGCCAGGATCTCGCTCAGCCCAGACTCTCATTCTGGACTTCCCTGGAATTGACTTCCCAGTGTACCGACTGGTTCTGGAAGCAAGGACTGCTGGCCCCAGGAAGCCAGCTCCTCTGTCTGCTGACTGCAGCCTGCTTCTCTCTCTAGCACATTCTGGTGCAGAGATGGTGACAGGGTTTGGGAACCAGACATATCTAGATTAAAATTCTTGCTCTGCACAAGTGACTCGGCTTCTCAGAGACTTGATTCTCTCTGCTAGAACTTGGACCCCATACAAGTACCTGTCTCCAGGGGTGCTCTGCAAATTCATGGAGATGGTCCTATAAGCCCTTCCTAAACTGCATGGTGTACTTGTCCTGTTAACTTGGGTTACCCTGGCTCCTTTCTGGTCTGCCTTTTTTGTTTTTAGCCTTGCTCTACCGGTTTGACATTATGGTAAAAGGAGGATTGAGAACGTAGCAGGTGCTTGACACAGATGAGCACTGGTGCCTCACAGGCCCCTACATGTCTGGAGGGCTGGAAGAGAATGGTTATCAAATGAGCCACTGATAAGCCCAATTTCACCATTGGCAAATGTGGCAGATTCAACTTCATCCACACAGCAGCACATTAGATTGTAATTCTTTGCTATTCTTTTTTTTTTTTTTCTGAGACGGAGTCTGCCTGGCCGCCCCAGGTTGGAGTGCAGTGGCTGATCTCAGCTCACTGCAAGCTCCGCCTCCTGGGTTCACGCCATTCTCCTGCCTCAGCCTCCCCGAAAGTAGCTGGGACTACAGGCTCGCCACCGGCCACCGGGCTAGTTTTTTGTATTTTTTAGTAGAGACGGAGCCACCATGTTAGCCAGGATGGTTCATCTCCTGACCTCGTGATCCTACTTCCGCCTCAGCCTCCCCAAAGAGCAATACGTAACTGAACGAAGTATTACCAA